>NC_091131.1:54306740-54456740 GCF_040183065.1 Periplaneta americana | reverse complement strand
TAGACAATGCATCTTTTAAACCACGCACTAATTTATAAGTGACGGTTAGGAGAATTAAATATCATTAACGGTACCAAAGGAAAATACTGAATGACAAGAATGGCATCTAAAGCAAGTAGAGGCATGGCTTTTATATTTATAAACTATACAGACTAACAATATTAAATTTTAGTGTATATAAATCCGAACTCCATGATAAGGCATAATTATTTCCAATTACTTTTGCACCAGTTGTGTGAACTATAGATAATTGTGAAAAATGATAGGGTTTAGGCATAGGATTTTAAATAAGCGCCGGCGAAGTGTATGCAACGGTTAAAATATAGCTTTCACATGGCGCAGAAATCACGACTATGGATTCGGTTTCCGGCAAGGACATGAATATTAGTTTCCATATGTTACTTTCTGTCAGCGGTGAACGTATGAGCTGTTGTAAGTATATTTATTCCACTGTGACCTTCTCTATTATCGTGAAGCCATAATGAATTTTTTTGTACTTCGTTGAAGTAACCTTTTCAGATACAGTTTTAAACAACCATAAATACATAATTATATAATTCTGTAACAAACAATCCTATTTTTGCTTCTTCTCTCTTATACCAACTTACAATCCATTGCAGTATAGAGAATGGTGTCTTTGGACCAGCACTAGATCTTTCACAACGCGGACCTTTCTGAACTGTGCAATAAACAATAAAGAATTTTAAATCCAGCATAGCTGGGCAGAAAAGTGTGTACGATATAAAATAAAATAAGGATCCTTCCCCCTCTTTGGGAATGAAATAAATAGTTCACTACGTGAAATATTTCAATTGTTGTACAATTTATATACATCAAATAAAAAATAAAAATGTCATCATCACCAAACGCGTAGGATGTTACAGGCCACATAGTTCACTTGTAGCGCATTTACTTTAATAATCAGTGTACCACTCTTTATACTGCTTTAAGATTGGCTTTCTTCTTCTATCTCTTTAAATATAAATATTTTGGCTGCTGTTCTTCAATACTCTGCCTCTATGTAATTTTTCTACCTTTTTGGCCGACCTTTTTTCAATTGGAGAAGGATCATTACTCATTATACAAAAATGACACAACACATTTCCTGATACGGCTGTAGAAAAAATCTGCTTTAAAAACTTTGAACTTAAATGTTGGTTCTACGTTCTACGTCCAATTGCAAACTTATCTATTGCTATTTTTTACGATATTTCCATATTTTTCAGTAAGACTTAGATCATCGTCAGATTTTTTTCTACCTTGAATCCAATGTAATATTTGGTCCATTTTGAAATCCTACCTTATTTTTCACATGTGACTTGATCTCTTAATATTTTATCTATTATGTAACTTGAGACTTTCAGCTCGCATATTTATGGAAACATCTTCTTTCACTTGTTTCTATCCTGGTTTCTGGATATGACATAATTAATCTAACAACTGTTTTCATATTTCTACTTTTGCATAATTTTTTTGACAAGTATGTTATTAGCAGACATCGGATTCTAGGGCAAATGCCTATTTTGTTTCTTTAGGAGAAAAGTAAAAATAATTATTAATATTTGTGTTTCATGGAAATTGAAAGGTATTCAAAGAGTTTTATAGTGCCCTAAAATGCCCTAAAACGGTTATTAGAGCCTAATTTGTTAATATTCGCCTAAAAATGCCTAACTCACTGTAAAGTTTCGCATTTTACTCTTACTTTTTATAATTTATACATGCATTCACTGCGAAATTTAAGGCTTTTAAAAAGTGGAAAGTTTGCTTCACACCGGCCATGAAACCATTGATAAAGGAAACAAAATGTTTTGAATCTCACGACTCTCGCAATAGATTTCACCGAATTTAACATGTTTGGAGGCATAAATGCCGACAAAGAACCAACCTTAGTTTTGAAGCAGGCAACAATCACAACATGTGCTGCTACCGATTCAGAGATATACTATACTATAAAAATGACTGTTTTCGGTCTGAAACCGATTAGCTGTACTGCCCTTCAGAGTGTCATAAAATCACAATTTTTGGAGAAAGAGTGTTTTTGAAATATTTATGAAAAGTCGTAAAACTGCGAATTAGTAGGGTGAACCGTTACAAAATATTTAAAAGAATGGCCCTCCTAGTGTTAACACTACCATGAAATGCAACAATAAGTGGAACTTTGTATTTTTGTCCAATTGAATCTCAATAACGATGGTTCATTTGAATGCTCGTTAACAGTTGCTCTTTCCCTCACCTTATTTGTGTTGAGAAGTTTTGAGCGGTAGGACGTTTTCCTGTGAAGTTTAACGCGATAATGCCGAAAAATATAAGTGCAAAATCTACATTGATCCGGCAATGGCTAACAGAATATTCAGAATTCACTTATGATGGAAAAATAATATTCTGCAAGATTTGTAGCAAAAAATTGTAGTTGAAATATATAAATTATATTAATTTTAATGAGTAGGCCTATAATATTTATACACTGACTGAGCTATCCTGAGGTATAATTCTTTTTAAGACCACTACACTTTAACCTTTTAAATTCCGATAGTTAAAGTATTTGCAGGTCATTAAAATTTTGATTGTTCGAACCCACTAACTTTGTGATAGAAATACGGCAATACAACAATTAGGATTTTATTTTAATTCAGTTTACTTTACATTTTTAGATTTCGCAAGAAAAGAAGTGCCACCTAAAGCAGCATGTGTAAGGAGCGGCTCATAAGGCTAAAGCTCAGCAGAAAAATCAACTGCAACAAACTTTACTAACACAGCCTACTTCATTCAATCTCAGCAGCAAATTCTATGCTGATTTAACCAGAGCGTTTGTTGCTGCTAACATTCCCTGGAATGCAATTGAAAATCCGGTTTTAAGACAGTTTTTACAAAAATACTGCAAACAAAATATCCCATCTGAGTCGACCCTAAGAAAAAATTACTTAGACAGAATATACAATGAAACTTTAGCTTCCATTCGGGAGGATATAGGTGATTCTTACATATGGGTCTCTGTGGATGAAACCTCAGATCCTATGAATAGGTATATAGCAAATATGTTAGTAGGAAAACTTAGTCCTGATGGACCTTCGATTCCACACCTCGTATGTGTTAAGGAACTTTCGAAAGTGAATAGCCAAGCCATTGCTTATTTTGTAAATAAAGGCCTACAGTCTTTATACTCAGGTAATATAGACGATTCTAAAGTTCTGTTGTTTTGTACTGATGCTGCCTCATACATGGTTGCTGCAGCTCCACTTCTTAAAAAATTTTATCCTAACCTCACGCATGTAACCTGTCTAGCACATGGCCTTCACAGTGTTTCTGAAACAATCCGGAATGAATTTCCTCTTGTCAATTCGTTTATTTCTAACACAAAAAAATGTTTTTGTAAAGCCCCATCCAGGATTTCAATATTCAGAGAGAACTTTCCAGATATCCCACTCCCACCTCAGCCGGTTGTTACACGATGGGGAACCTGGATTCAGTCAGTGGTGTATTATTCTAAGTATTTTAAAGAAGTGGTCAAAGTTATTGATAAATTATCTGAAACTGATAGTGCAGCGTGTGTGAAAGCAGTGAAAGATTGTCTGAATGACTCACGAGTGAAAAACGATATTGCCTACATAACATCAAACTTTTCTTTCATACCTGCAAGCATTGAACAATTAGAACGTGAAAAACAATCTCTTTGTAGCCAAATAGCAATAGTAAAGGAACCTCAAGTGAACATACATTCTGCTTTGGGCGAAACTGGGGAAAAAAGTTAAAAATAAGTGGGACAACGTATTAAATAAGAATGTAGGATTTTCATTGTTGGAAAAAGTATCAAGAGTGATATCGGGGGAAAGTGTAAATGTCCCAGTAAGTATTGATGTTTCTATTGTACCTAATTTAAAATTTGCGCCTCTCACATCAGTTTCGGTTGAAAGAAGTTTTTCTGCTTTCAAAATGATTCTCAGTGACAAAAGGCAAAGGTTAACTGTGGAGAATTTAGAAAAAATTCTGGTGGTGTACTGTGCAGATAATTATAATACAGTAAAGTCTGAGCATGGAACTGAATTTCAATAACTTAAAATGAGTAATCGTGATATCAATAATCATTATTTCATTAGTTTCATTATATTAAATTTGTGCAGCTCTGTTTATAAATATAATATAGTATTCTTTTTTTAATGTTTAAACATACTTTTTTGTGCGTATTTTAGTGTATAACTAAAAATTTCAGTGAAAGAAATAAGTATGATACGTTGATGTGCCTAAAATGCCTATTTTCATTAAAATAGAGCCTAATTTTACAAATTTTGAGCTTATTTTAGGCGCCTAAAACTGCAATTTTTAGTGCCTAAAAATCCGATGTCTATATTAGTATGTAATTTTTGTGCTAATGTATTTACATTTTTATTTATCTTTATCACTGATTCTGTTTCCTTTCTACACGAATGAGGGACAATGACAATTATGACAATTTCAGTTTCTATTACATTAACATTCATTCTGTCATTTTCAGTTACTTTCCCTGCATTTCACTACAGACAAATGTTCAAGATTTCATCGCTTTCCTTCTCTCCAAAATCATTTGCTGATTTCATGCTAGTTGCATTTACGAATGTTATGTGTACTTGCCCATGCCCATGTCATGCTGACCCCATTTCACAAGAGTCCCATAGCGTAATCGTCTAATGTCAGATCGGAAAAGTCTCAAATACGGGCCTAGGAAAAAACCCGATATGTGGTGCATGAAAATTCTAATGAGAAATATTAAATGAGGTAGATTGATATTTTAATAACATCCTCTTCGAAAAAAAAAATTTAAGTTGGATATTAATCTTGTTAACCAAACAACTAACAAAAAATCTCAAAACGAAACAAGAAAGGATTAAAGTTTTAACAAATTTATTCATGTGAAATGAGACGGAATATTCTAAGGCTATTTGAAAAACAGCATACAATATAGGCCTAAATTTGTTGTTAATCAACAGTCCGAAGATAGATTTGAAGGGTTGCCAAGGTCACTCTCCTTCGCCAGCATAGTACTGTAATGGCTTGCAAATAATTTAAGGAAATAAAATATATATCAACGGCGTCGTGACGTAACTATTCCGGCACCACCCAGCGGTGCGACAAGAGACGGTCATATCCGCATGATTCGGCTGAATACGAACGCTGTGCAGCACGTACCGCCAAGGACGGCCACTCCCTCAGACACGCTCTTATCCGCGGAATATGGTAATCATTGAACACTAATCAAACGACACCCATAAGTTTATTGAAACACTCGCTTTATGGTGAACACCTTTTTTGTATGTTTAATAGTTACTTATTACGTTGGTCTTGCATAAGAAATGGTTAATGTCAGGTTTTATTATTATTATTATTATTATTATTATTATTATTATTATTACTGTCATAATTATTATGTCGAGCGCGGTAGTGTTGTGGTTAGCATGCCTGCCTTGTATTCGAGAGATACGGGGATCGATTCCAAACGCAGACTTTCCTGACTTGGAATTTTCATGATTTGCAAAGTCTTTTAAAAAAATGCCGGATAGTACCACATACAAAGGACTACTAACCGCTTCTTAATCAGTCCTATGACCCTTAATCATGACCAACTTCCGCAACATACCGTACATCCATCTCATAAGTAGCATAAAATGATCGAAGACACTGCTCTCTGTCGTTAGACATAGGTAAATGTGTAAACCGCGAAGGAAGGCGTAGAAATTGCATGGAATAATAATAATAATAATAATAATAATAATAATAATAATAATAATAATAATAATGTCTTTATTGTTGTCGATTGGATGGGACAAAAATGCAAAAATGAAATTAAACTTGAGTGAAGAAATTGAACATGCAAGGTCAGGCAAAAGATAAACAAAGCAGCTGTGTAACTTTCATTTTTCTATTCCCGAGAGAAAGCCTCTCCCATCAAGAGGAAACTGGTCTAAACTTTTCCACCACCCATCCCTATATAGTCTCGTTGTCAGAGTATATGACCAGGAAACTAGTGAACTGGGTTCAAATCTCGATTGAGTCAAGTAAAGGCTGACTCACAATAAACCGGGAACGGAAACGACAACGAGAACGAGAAACGGAAATATTGTTAAAATAAATGTACTTAAATATGAGCATTCACAATTAATTATTAACAATTTAAATATTCGTGCATTAATTTGAACAATATTTCCGTTCCCGGTTTATTGTGAACCAGCCTTAAGCAGTATACCATAAACTGGTTTAATTTTTCCAGTGGCTTCTTCTCAACCTACTTCAGGCAGAATGCCTGGCAATTTCTAGGCGATAGATCCTCAGGTTCAATTCGCTGTTACCATCACGTTCATCATACCAAAAGGACATAATGGGATGCTGAATCCTAAACAATATTCATTCTATTGAACTCTCTCGGCTGAATGGACATTTACCACATTTGTTTATAATTAAAACTGTAATAATAATTGATTATCCACGAGTCTGCGATCACGAAATTGAATGTAATCTTGGACATGAGTGTTTGCAATGTATGTAGTATGTTTAATGTTTTATTGAGGAACAAACCTTTGCGTGCGTTATGTGTTACACAATCAAGTTGAAGAAAACTTGTAAATGAGTGTTATGTAAACCCGAAAGGCAAAAGAAAATTGATAGATCATTTAAATGTATGTTGAAGCTAACTTCATTGTATCGTTATTCTTATTACAAGCCTTTGTAATCAAATAAACTAGACTGTGTGCAGATCACGTTTCTCGTTGTTATAAATGTAACGATGCATTTTATTGGATAATTTAGCTTTATAATGGTTGTCAATTGCAAAAGATTGACTCATATTTCTTTTCTTAACTATGTCGTGAAAGTTAAAACTTTATTTAGTGTCTGTCATTTGGAAATGTTAAGGCTGAGCGAACATTTCTGGTTATTTCCATTTCAGTTTCCCAGTCACATGAAGGCCTCTCAGTACAGAGTTCGATTTGAGGAAAATTCCGTGAAAAATATTTACTCCGTCGTGTTTGTTAGTTTCCCGGTTGCAGTCCTTTCCACTATTGTTCTACTTATATATTAATTAACATAGCCACCTCTCGGTTCCGAAACTTTTTTTTCCAATTCCTTTTTAATCTGTCACACTTTCACTGCTTCTCAATTAAACCACATACAGATCAGTTAGCAAAGCGCTGGCTTTCAACGACCACAGACTCGAGTTCAAATCTCCGCTACTGTATTGACGGAGTTGTATTTGTGGTGAATAAAGCCAGTGTTGTGAGGAATTTTCTGAGAGTTCTCCCGTTTTTCTCCTCGTCATTCTATTAACATTTTCTGCAATTCCCCTTTCATTATTATCTACGTTTCGAAAAATACATAACCACTTGTGTTTTCGTGACGCCGAATCGATCGTCCGTCATCGTACAATGTAGTTTCGCCTCCACTTAATGCATTGCGAACTTCGTCTAAGATGGAAAAATTATCAGAAACTTCTGTCCGCTATTAACAGAGGGAGATGTTTTAGTATTTTCAGTCAGTAAGATCAATCAAGCACGCCATCATATTTCCCGAAATATGTTTTCCCCAAAGATCACAGTTTCCTAAGAAAGTTATTTCTTACTTCATATAAAACATGATAAAATGCACTGTAGGAATAATTCCATCCTTGGACTGAGGGTCGTTGCTGAGTAATTTTGCATTTTCAGTTTAAGATTATTTATGAGCTTATCCTCTTCAGTCCTGAATTTATATTAAAAAAATGAAAAAAAAAATCAGTCACATAATTATTCTGGGGTTCCAAAAATCCCAAATCAAGTCTTCACAGAAAATCAAATTTGGGGCAATTTTGACTCTTGGGGCCCCAAAAATAGAAATGTTTCAAACGTTTTACTCTTCATTTCTATTAAATTTAATTTTTCAAAAGTATCCAAGACACTGCAAAAATTTAAAAGAAAATTATGTATAGTATAGGCCTACTCTACTACAGGACTAAAGAGGTTAAAAAAGACAACCAGAAATGTTACTGCAGCAGAAGAAACTACAGAGGAGAAAATAAACAATCTTACTTCCCATGTCATTCATTTCATTTAGTGTTCTGCCCAACGACAGGTCTTTCACTGCAAACCCAGCTTTCTCCAGTCTTTCTTATTTTTTGCCTTCCTCTTATTCCTCTTCCTCTTCCCACCTATTAGCCATAATAATATGTAAGTTTATAAAATATGCTATAATTTTATCGTAAGGCATAAGTACCGTATATGAAGAAGTGTTTAACTTGATTCTCAAAGTACTGGTAACTCCAATGCAAAGGACTTCAGGAAAATGTGTTTAGAACACTGAATTACCGGGAGGAACGCAATGTTTATAACTATATCTCTGGCAAGGTCTGCGGCTTCAACTAGCTCTAACACTGAATGTATGGATGGATCCCAATTAGGATGTACAAGTCTGACCATCTTGTATTGTCTTCAGTGAAGGCCCGACTTTACTAATGATCTGGCATTAAAGATTTAAAATAAAAATTTGATTGGCTGAAGATAAATCCTAGGTACATATAACGTTGAATTAAGAATATTTTATAGAAGTATCTTATAAAAAGGTAATTACAATTTATTAAAAATCCAATTTCAAGAAATTTGAACATTAGGAATATTTAATTGAATGTCTGGTAGGCTACTTCATAAATCAACTTGATCCAATTGCCCCTCGTGTAGGAGTTACGCGCTGAAACTTTTGATCACTTTGCTTGTTGCCATCGATGCAGTAATAAATAATAATAATTTTGAACTTTGTGAAATTATAATGGAGGAAATAAAAGTAAGCCGGTAGATTCAAACATATTGTTTGGTTATCAACAGTAATCTCACTAGACGTTTTGATTTATCTAGAGAAAATCAAAACTCGAGTGGGATTTAATTGACTATTACACGATTAGAAGCAAGTATATAAAGATTAGAAGTAACGAAGTACTCCAATACAATAAAATATTAATTGACTTACGAAAATACAACTGTCTTCAAATGTATTATTGTACCATTTCAACATTACAAATTTTACGCTAGATGCATGCTAGATGGCAGTAGTGAGTTATGATTACTAGCAATGCCTTCTCGTCGAGAAGTTCTCGATCTATACACGATGGCAATGTTACTAGTCAAGAAGGCTTTGTTGATTCAGTTTCATTTTTATTAAAACAGTTGCATTCCACTTCAATTATCCGAATCCCAGTAATCAACGTCACTTGACAGATGATTTTCAATAAATCTTAACATTAAACAATCACTGATACGTGACTATCCATAATATCATATAGCAGAAGCTATAATATAACCTAACTAATGTACACAAGTGCTAGAAAAGTTTTAATTAACGACGATGACATAAAAAATAAACATGAATAATTTTAAAAGGAATAATTATTGAATGTACAATTTTCAAATTTGAATGTGGTTGGTGGTTCAATTGATCTTATATTGGACGTGTGCGTAATAGAAGTGGAACTTGTTGATTTAGGCCTACATGGTGTATTCAACTTATTCAGGATTTCCGAATGGTGTTCTTCATTTATTTGTAAATAGGATTTCAGAAGATGCATAGGTATGATCAGTGATTTTTATTAATTCTTGTTCTTGAATGCCAATGCGAGTCATATTTGAAAGTGCTGTGCATCGACTGGAGTGGTTTGTAATTATATATATATATATATATATATATATATATATATATATATATATATATATATACATTAAACAAATGCTAGGGACGCGATAAAACTGTGCGATAAGCAGCCATGATTGGTTGAAATACGTCCTTTCGTACCGTTTTATTGGTCAAAAGTAGTATGACGTAGTAAGAGTGTAATAGTCACATTAATTCTCTTTGAGATCTGAACTAGATCTCCTGTGTAAAAATGCAACGCATCAGCTATTCGATTAACAGAGCGCTTTGTATTAATAATACCCGTAATTTAGTAAAAATTTGAGAAAATCTTCTGAGAACTGTCATCTCAACTGATCTGGTTGGCGAATCTGAGTGCAGCTCAATTAAGTGGCGGCCTCTCACGCCGCGTTTGTGACTCAAGCGCGGCGAGAACGTGATGGAACTTAAGGCTGGTTCACAATAAACCGGGAACGGAAACGACAACGAGAACGAGAACGGAAATATTGTTAAAGTAAATATATTTGAATGTGAGTATTCACAATTAACTATAGTTACTTTAACAATATTTCCGTTCTCGTTCTCATTGTCGTTTCAGTTCCCGAGGTATTGTAAACCAGCCTTTATGGTCGACAAAGCAGACGTTGCAGTTTTTCGCGGAGTATTCCCGTTTCAATGTTTTTCTCGGAGTGTTCCCGTTTCCCTCTATCATTTCACCGCGGCGTGAACGTGATGCAATTTATGGTAGACAAAAGCAGACGTTGGAGTATTTTTCGAGGAGTAATCCCGTTTCCCTC
Organism: Periplaneta americana; assembly: GCF_040183065.1. Lineage (NCBI taxonomy): Eukaryota > Metazoa > Arthropoda > Insecta > Blattodea > Blattidae > Periplaneta > Periplaneta americana. The sequence continues at coordinate 54,446,328 of NC_091131.1, read as the reverse complement.
TTTCATTTCACCGGCACTCTACACCTCCTCAGTTTATCTACCATCTGCAATAGTTACAAATAGGCTGGATTGAAGTCTTGAGAGTAATATGGGTTTCCGAAGGACTTGGATTTCAGACCCTGGGATTATCAGGTAGCTACTCGTCTGAAGATGAGACCTGGCTCTGTCAACACCGAGATAGGACGGTCCCCCTGTCAGCATTGGGTTCACAAATGCCACCCCATCGAACTTGGACAATCATCGCATAAACAGGGCGTGCGATGAGTCAAAGCGAGCCTAGGTGCAAGGATCAGTACCGGGTCCGCCTCTCACTGACAAGTATTTTTGTTGTGGGGAAATACTGTGAAAACCCCACGGAGCGGCGTGGTCACAGACTGTGTGTTGAATTTCATAAGATCTGAATTTTGTTTACTTGTTAAATAATGTTGAGTCATGAGAAGTGTCTGCAATTCACTTTTTTTTTCACTGTAGAATGAGTTTACAATTTCATCATTACTTTCACTGAATTTTCGAATGACCTGTTGAGTTTTTATACCTCTCAATTGTTCCACAGAGCAAACTAGTGGGCAGGTAATGTGTTCCCAGAGAATGTTGAAACCGGAGTGCATGTTACGTTTCCGTTGAAATTAAAATTTAATGTGCATAACAAATGTGGGTATTTGTCTGAATGTAAATCAATCCTTTTAATAGATTTTGCTAATCATGGATACGTTTTGTTGCTGAACATGTTTTCGAAGCTGTTATTCAACAATATAAATATTGTAACTCACTAATTACGGGATCAGTTTAGCGAAAGTCTGTTCAGAAACAAGCGAAGTTACATCAAACCACTGTGCCATTTAATTCTCTGCCTTTCTGAACGTCATATACCACAATAAATTGATTATACTTTGCTAGTTTCCAAAATGTACATGGAACCCACCCAGCATAGTGATGAATTGGGGAGCTACAATGAGTAGCGAACCTGGCTAAAAACCAGCTATAACGGCTCGGGGATCATCATGCTGACCACACGTTATCCTTGTACTGGGTGGTTGATCGTTCATATTTACTGAGGTATGTGGAGGTGAGACCAGCAGTCGACTGTGGTCTTGGCCCTTCATGGGTTGCCACACCACTGATTATTTATAAAGGTAAAAAAGGTAAAGGTATCCCCGTAACATGCCATGAAGGCACTTGGGGCCATGGAGGTAGAGCCCCATGCTTTCCATGACCTCGGCACTAGAATGAGGTGGTGTGGTCGGCAAAGACCCGGTACTCAATTTTATAGGAGGCTGAGTGAACCTCAGGGCCGTTCTGAAAATTTGGCAACGAGAAAAAGTCCTGTCACCACCTAGGATCGAACCCCGGTGCTTCCAGTCCGTAGCCAGCTGTTCTACCAACTGAGCTACCCGACCGCCCCACTGATTATTTATATATTTTTAAATTAGTGTCGATGGTAAAGGTGGTAGTGCTTGGTGATAGTGGTGTTAGTGAAGGTATAGTAGTAGTTATGTTGATAGTAGTGGTGGTTACGATTTAATTACTTACTGGCTTTTAAGGAACCCGGAGGTTCATTGCCGCCCTCACATAAGCCCGCCATTGATCCCTATCCTGAGCAAGATTAATCCAGTCTCTATCATCATATCCCACCTCCCTCAAATCCATTTTAATATTACCTTCCCATCTACGTCTCGGCCTCCCTAAAGGTCTTTTTCCCTCCAGCCTCCCAACTAACACTCTATATGCATTTCTGGCCCATTCCGAGGCTTATTTGAAGGATTCGTAACAAGCTGTTTTTTACGGTGATGGGTTGTTAGCCCTTCGCCCAACCCCCAAGCTGGAGGACCACCTCTCATCGGCTGTCCGCGACTGCTTATTCAATATATTCACAGCTACCCTCCATATCTGGAGGCCGTCTCCTCGATCCGCAACCTGAGGACGCGCCATGCCGTGGTGATAGGGACCCACAATACATTCGGTTACGATTTAATAGTGTTGAATAATGATTACGTTGTTAAAGGGGTAATGTTATTGCTGGTGGTGCTGGCAGTGAGCAATGGAGGCATATTCACATTACCAGGAATGTTTATGTACGACAACATAGAGATTTAACAAGAGAAACGGAGCTTGCAATCTAAATAGAAAGCACAAGTATCATTTCCGCAAGAATAATTATATCTTCCACAGTTTGGTACGGGGCGCCTAAAAAGTGCCTGTCTGGCACCTCATTTGCCACGCTCTATACTGCACAAGAATTAAAATGAAAGACATTGCTCAGTTTCCACAGTTGAATTCGATACGGATTACTCTGTTCAGAAACAAGCGAAGTTACATCAAACCACTGTGCCATTTAATTCTCTGCCTTACTGAACGTCACATACCACAATAAATTGATTATACTTCGCTAGTTTCCAAAATGTACATGGAACTAACGACAATTTATAAAGTGCAGAAGGAAGGTGTAACATAAAGTTCAACTGGGCTTGCTCAGATTTCAATCATTTATGCAAAACCGACTTATAGCGTTTGGAATACAACTACTGTACGTATTAAATGTAGTATATCGAGCATTTACATCAGGAATAACGTATTGAGCTACCATGTTGAAAAGTGTTTTCCAATGTTATTCAAATTGTTGCTGACACTTCATCATATGGAAGGGGGGATAAATAATAAAATACATAAGAAATGCATTGAACAACAAAGGGATTGTGTTTATACTTGTATTTAGGCCATTGTATTACACTCGCTTGCCTAAAGTGCATGTTGCTCATTTATGTAATGGAATTTGTGTGTGAATTACTGTATTTTCCTTTCAGATTTTAAACTGTCACATGGAAAGTTGTCTCTTTTAAATATGCAGTTAGAAAGGGTTTAATTGCAGTTTCCGCACCATTTGCTGTGACTAGAACTTGACAGTCGCGGAACAAAAAGACTCAGCTGTGTGAATATAATTTTAATTTACGTTTAAATTCTCCAATCTGAATAATTTTCATCTCTCTAATTGATTGTCACCAGTCACTGAGTAGGTCTGTGGGCAGCTACAGATGTTTTAGACACAGTGCACAGATGAAATTCTTTTCGGTTTAACGATTCCTGTAGACGAGAGTTCTACGTGTTCTGTCTACCAACCATGGATCAGGGCTGAGTTTTAGCTCCCGGTCACCGTAACTTCACTTTTTTTTCGCATTATAATATTACTATACAGGCATTTGGTTTTACTTCTCATAGGAGTTTTGTTTTTCCATTTTCAGCGCTATCAAATCATTACATATTTTAATTGTTAATGGGGTCAAAGTTCCAATTCTCATTATAAAGTAACTCTAGAGTCTAGACTTTGCAGATAATGACGGATTTGAATAATTTCGAGGGAAAAATTGTTCCGGGGCCCGGTATCGAACCCGAGACTTTTGGTTAAACGTACCAACGCTCTACCAGCTGAGCTACCCGGGAACTCTACCATACACCGATCCAATTTTTCCCTCTATATCCACAGACCTCAAAGTAGGCTAACAACCGTCAAGCAACCAACATTGAGTGCACACTAATTCTGTGTGACTTAAATTGTAGTTTTCTGTTAACAAACAGTGACGTGTATTATGCAAACCTAGCTTTCAGGTATAGCTCCCTGTGAAGATGATCTGAATAATTTCAAGGGGGAAATTGTTCCAGAGCCGGGTAACGAACCACTAACGCTCTACCAACTGAGATACCCAGGAACTCTAACAGACACCGGCTCAATAGAGCTCCTGGGTAGTTCAGTTGGTAGAACGTTGGTGCGTTTAACCAAAGGTCCCGGGCTCGATACCCGACCCCGGAATAATTTTTCCCTCGAAATTATACAAATCAACTTTACAGGGAGTTATACCTGAAAGCTTGATTTGCAATGACTGATTTATTATTTCATCGGTCCAATTTATTTTGAGTACATAATGTACCTAGACGTATTAATTGTGTGTGTTATATTTTCGCTGTGTATACTGCTAGCTGGTGTGATGTCAGCGCCATCTCTAGGGAAAAAGCAGAATCTCACGCTTAAGCTGGTTTGAATATCATTGACATCAGTTATGCTACATCAAAGGTACCGACGCGAAGTGTCCATAGTTATAATTCCCTATACGCTGGCCTAAATGTCTTCAAATAGCAGCCGCATCATTGAATTGTTCAGAAGAGATTATCTAAACGTTACCCTTGAAATGTTTAAAAGACGATTATAGGTCTATGACTTAGTAATAGATTATTTTACGACGCTTTATCAACATCTTAGGCAATTTAGCGTCTGAATGGGATGAAGGTGATAATGCCGGTGAAACGAGTCCGGGGTCCAACACCGAAAGTTATCCAGCATTTGCTCATATTGGGTTGAGGGAAAACCTCGGAAAAAACCTCAACCAGGTAACTTGCCCCGACCGGGAATCGAACCCGGGCCACCTGGTTTCGCGGCTAGCCGCGCTAACCGTTACTCCACACGTGTGGACGCTATGACCTAGGAGTATAAATTTTATATAAGTGAATTTTATATGTGTGTATCGCCGAGATTTGAGTTGGGTCTGATACGGAAATCCGACGCACAGTCATTCAGTTAACAGGTAGAGGCACGCATTGCAGTCTGTGTTTCTTGTGATCAAAGTAGAAAGTGGTGCGGGCGTGTTTCTCTTGGAATCAGAATTCTGTTTTGGTCGTCGACTTTCATATGTTCGACTGCAATTACATTCACTAGCAACGCCCCGGAGACACACAGCGAGGTGGCACTCGCTTCTTGTTTCTGGTTGCGCGGGGAAAAAACCAGCCCAAATCAACAAGGAAGTGGATACAGAGTAATTCGCTCGAAATGGTCCAGCGCGCTGCGGTCGAGCAAGAAGTCCACTACGTTGTCGGTTCTAGAGAATCGTCAGCTCGAGGAATGAGGAGAATACGATCGCCATCGAATGATTACGACTTCAAATCGCAATAGACGTTTTATTGTCCTGTATGTGTTACGCAATACCTAGGCCTATATGGTATTTTCTCGAGAAAGCACATGAAGCTCATAAAATATAAGGATTGAATTGTGCTGTATTTGCTACACTATAACGAGAACACTAAAAAGAAAGAACTGCAACTGCTATTTAAATTACGTTCAACAAAATAATGGAAATGTCTCAGTTGTATAACCTTTTCGCTGTAAGAAAAATCCTAATGTAAACAATAGCACGTGACTGAAGTGAGGCTTCATTGGCCGCTGTTTGGCGCCATAGATTCTCAGTACGTGTTCCCGCCTACTGGTGTACATTCTGTTTCATGTTAAACTTTTCCCGTTACTCGTCAAGTAGGCCTAACCTCACTACTATGCATTCATTTGTTTAGGAAATATTTACTTTATAATTGCTCTAATTAAAACTCACATAACTTATTATATACATTTAAGACTATTTGTTTTTCTCCGCTTTTGAGAAGGTTTCCACTCTTACGATTAATAACCACACACACCGAGGATGCAGAAGCCATACTTCAGTACACGTGCTAACGTGAACAACTACGAGCTCAAGTGACGCCAGCTTGTTACAAGAACAGACTACCTCGGTATTACTGTTTGTATTCATCCGCGTTGATAGTACATAACAAAATATAAAAGTAGCTTTTCTTTTACATATCGTTTTACGTATGAGTGAAGTTATATGTTTCATTGTATTTAACAACTAGAATTCAATTTTTTATTTTCAAATAATACAAGATGATAGTTTCCAAATACGGACTATATTTTCCTGCGTCGTGTGAGTGTTTCGACTGTGAGCCAATCACGGGTATGACAGCCACGTGCTTGTGTTTACATTAGGATTTTTCTTACAGCGAAAACAGTATAGCTAGACATGGGTAATGACAAAGACAAGAGTCCAATTCAAGCAGACGAAATAAAAGTTTTGAGCAGTGTGCTTGGAATGAAGAGACTATTGTTGCTCCAGTTACACTACGACAACATAGACGAAACAGAATTCGAAACTATAGTGAAAAAACATAAGAACAGTTCCTAAAAGGCTAATTTGGCCGTCTCTTCAGTGCTGCCAACAAATACCAGATATCACCAAAGGAAGTAAAGTCACACTGCCATGTTCAATAATAATAATAATAATAATAATAATAATAATAATAATAATAATATAGTATTAACAATGGCGATGTCTTGCTTATTTACTTATTTACCACATCTCATCTTTATGTTGGGAGGTATTTCCTAAATGGTTCTATAATAAAATTTGTGAAAGAATATATTTTCCTTCTGGACCTCTCGCACATTATGTTTGTAATTAGTAGATTAATATGATATAATATTAAAATGTAGGGTTAAGGTTGGTAATATTGTGATACTAATAATATTATGATAGTTCTTTTTGAGAATGTTTTACAATTTTACTGAGCGGGAGGAAGATCAGTTTTTTGCGTCAACATATTAAGGGAATGTTCGTGGACAAGTTTCTGCACAAAACCGGTCCTTCTCTCGCTCAGTAAAATTGTAAAAAATTCTCAAAAAGTACTATCATAATATTATTAGTATCACAATATTACCAACCTTTATCCTATTTTGTTTGGCAAATGAAATTCATTGCTTTGACTAAACAGTTTACGATTCACGAGACCTAACGTAGAAATATATTTTGTTTTATCACGTGAAATGATTAGTAAAAACTCTGAAAACCGAACGCCACTTTGAAATAAATATAGGCCTATACTTAAGAATACTTACTCCTAATAATTTTGCTATTCTAGTTGTAATTACTGTCTCCGTATGCATAATTCCTTCAGTTCATTATACATATGAACTATAGATTCCTGAAGCGTAACCTACTCTGAATGGCACACGCTCTCTATGTTGGAGGAGTCATTGCCATGCTTTTTCCTCTCTTTGACATCATTGTAATAAAATTCTAAGCATGAGAGAAATTAATACTAAAATGCGAAATGGTATTTTTAACGATTACCCCAGAGCACGTACCACTCCGTTTGCTATATCTATTTACACTTAGCAAACTATAATCTTGAATCGTAACCACAACGCAATACATAAAATAACTATTATGTATTAATATTAATACTGATATTAATTAATTATTAGGTTAAGGATGTTTGAGAATAAGGTGCTTAGGAATAGAAATAAATTGGGGTGAATTCTTCTGTTTAATACTGATATAGAGTTTGAGGCCTGAAACTCAGGACTCTAGGGTTTAGCAGGTACTACGCGTCTGGAGATTAGATCTGGCTTTATCAGGGTTGAGACAGGATGGCCCATTTGTCAACATCGGATACACGAATGTCACTCAGGCCATCTGTCGGATTGGAACAATCATCACATACAAGGCGTACAATGGCTCAATAAAAGCCTTAGTGCATGGATTCATATGGAACGGCCTTCGAAAAGCCAGCCAAGGAATTTCGTTACTTGCGACTGTCTACTGTCTACTGTAGTATTGGTTAATGATAATGAAAGCGACAAATGCTAATCACACGACTAGAGAGTTTCACTACGTGTCAATAATGTAAATGAGCAAGTTCAATACAAAATAGAGTCATTGACTTGAAAGACATAATAAATAATAATAATACTCAATAACAATAACGTATGTACTGTCAGCTGACGTTTCGTCCCTTGACAGATCCTGCGAGATCTGAGATAGGAAAGCGACTATGTAGATTATATTATTAGTTCGATTTCCTTGTCATACTTGTTTTACCATTACTCAGTCATTTTCATTGTATCACACAGTAGTGTCTGTATAGCATTTAAAGCTCAAATAGATCATAGAGGGATTAGATTAAGTTTTAGTATTCCAGTCACAATACATATTTTTGTGCCACTTTTTTAACATCGAAAAAATAGAGTGAAACAGCTCTGAAACTTTAGTTTACTTCATCCTCTTGATGGTATTCTCTACCCAGATTTATATCTTCTGAGAGTCATTAAAGGGAGCGAAAGTGTCAAAGGGGGAATCCAATAATAAAATTACCTTCTGTAGGAGTACGCGCTCACACTGTATCTCAACTCAGTTCACAACGTAAGGCATTCTGTTTAAATATCGTCTACCCAAACAATACAATGACTTGGAACATTTGGAATACCTCGGCAATGCATTTCCTATTAGATGGATTGGGCGTGTTAGTCCAATATTCTGGTCTGCTAGATCACCTGGCCTAAGCCAATTAGATTTTTTGTGTGGTATCACATGAAGACCGAAGTTAATCGTACTCCAGTTTCTTCGGCCGAAGAGGTTGTGGTACTGGTCATTACTGCAGTCCAGGAATTAAGAAAAATTCCTGTTCTGTTTGCGATGGGACAGGCGGGCAATAATTGAGATGCACAGCCTGTATCGAATCAGGAGAATCACACTTTGAGCAAAATCTGCAGTAATTTATTTTTGTTAGATGATTGTGCAGTGATATCAATGTGTTAATTTTTAATATTTGTATGTACATTTCTACTTGTACAATATTATTTTGATTTCTGTTAACTAATTATGGTTTGTTAAAATGAAGTACAAGTAAAATTGAAAGTAAGCTGAACGCGCATAAGTAGGGTACTGTACGTTTCAAATAAAAATTTAATATTCTGTATTTTGTGAATAATTGGTTCTGGCCATTGGTTTTCTATCTCTCATTGTTTAGTTGGGTGTCCTCTACAACTCTTGGAATATTTTCGGTTAAATTTAAATTCACTGTGTTTAAAATACGAAACAATGTCTTCTTCTAGCCCACAAACTCTACAGTTGTGATTCCTACCCATGTATTTTCTGCTTCATTGCTCATGTAAGATTTATGGAATAAAATAAATGAATGAATGAATGAATGAATGAATGAATGAATGAATGAATGAATTGCATCAAAAGATCAGAGTTCATTAAAGAGCCCTGAACCTATACTCCTTTTAATGTTGTTCCATCCACATATTTATGATAATAAATAATTTGAATATCATGCAAATTGAATCGCATTCGTACATGACATAATATGTAGCTGTATTTGGGCGTCCATTTATAATCGCATTTGGTACATGTGATTTCTAAAGTTAAAATGCTTCTTCGTTACCGCATAACAATCCTCACACCGGTTTTTTGGGGAGTGAAGATCTGCTTAGTGACATATAAAGCAATACTTTTAAATTAGGGGTACAGATACTTCGGGTAAAGATTTAAAAAATATAATTATTTTGAAACAGAAAATCAGAGTATAACTTATAATATTAGATTTTTGATAAATAATTTATCTTATCGTTAAAATTCATTACTTGGTCTTAGTGTGAGAGGAATTTCGAAGTTTTCTTTATCAGATAGATAGGCTATGTCAAAAATGTTTACAGAGAATTGCAGTTGAAAAAAACAAGTATAATGAAAACAACATTAGAAACAAAGGAAGAGACAATGAAGTGATTTTTGTTGTCCAATAATTGAGAAGATATTGTGTATTTTGAGTTTATATTTTCATAAACCGACGTGGCAAAATTTTCCTTTGTCAACCGCACAATAGTAGACTGGAACAGCTTACCTGCGGCAATCTTTCAGGGTGGTCCTCTCAAAATCAATACATTTAAGGAAAGGTTGAGAAGATTAGACTGAAAAGGTAATTGTAGGTGTAGTGTAATTATCTAAGTTGTGTCATGTAATTAATTAAGTTGATATATAATTAATTAAGATGATATGTAATTAAGTTTATATGTAATTAAGGTGATATGTAATTACTTAAGTTGGTAATAGTTGGGTGTAATAGACGTACTTATAAGTTAGGTTTACTTTTGCTTATTGTAGGCGTTATTATAGCATAGTTTTTTATTTATAGTCCTAGGTTTATTGCATCTATTATTTATAGTTAGAAGTAAATTTACTTTTATTTTATTTTTTTATTTCTGCAATTATTGTAAATTTTATTAATATAATTACTGTAATGTTATTATTGTATATCACTACCACCGGATGCATACCCAATTGTAGTGTTAATAAATACATACATACATATTCATATTACATGATTATGCAATTAATTTATTTTCTTGTCTGACTTAAAATAAAAACACTAAAAATTACACTCTTTCGGTGTTACGATGACTGTTCGAAAATCAAGAGTTTCAGGCAATGGAAAAGATTTTTTTAGTAGGTTATTTTATGACGCTTTATCAATATCTCATGTTATTTAGCGTCTGAATGAGATGAAGGTGTAAATGCCGGTGAAATGAGTCCGGGGTCCAGCACCGAAAGTTACCCAGCATTTGCTCATATTAGGTTGAGGGAAAACCCCGGAAAAAACCTCAACCAGGTAACTTTCCCCAACCGGGAATCGAACCCGGCCACCTGGTTTCGCGGCCAGACGCGCTAACCGTTACTCCATAGGTGTGAACCAATGGAAAAGACGACCCTTTAATAATAAACTTACATCAACGAGGTGCCGCGGCGTAGTGTCGTGGTCTAAGACATCATGTTTAAGAGTCCTCATGGAAAATTTTCTCATGAAATATCGGGACCGTAACCCACCTAGAATCGTGATAAATTTCAGGAGATACGATAGGTAATGAAATCTGGCTGCGAAAACCAGCTGTAACGGCTGGGGGATCATCGTGCTAACCACACGATACCTCCGTTAAGGATGGATGAACGTTCACCTCTGCTGAAGCATGTGGACGGAAAACCAGCAGCCTACTGGTCGGCCTTAGCCCTTCATTTGTTGTCGCACCACGGATTATATTATATCTGTAGCCAGTTGCTCCTGATATATATTTATTTAAGCCGAAATTTGTGTAATTAATTTGTGGTAATAGATGCAGAAGCAGACAGTTTCATAATTCCATAAAGAATAACCAGTCTGCTACATGTGTGTGAGCAAACGACAGCGCTGTGTTAATGAGAAACTTCTGATTCGATATCAATATGTAGAAAGTTACAATAGCCCACACCCAATTTAAGTGGGCGGCAATTAATCAAATTGCTCTGCGGTCGGGACAGTAGTTGACTTTTTGCTATAAATTTCAAAGTGACAATGGAACGTGTTGTTGAGCCGACCTCCAGCAGAAAGAGAATGTAGCACTGACACTCTTTTTACGCCGTGCGGTTATGTAACCGGCGCTACGGCACCTGTTTTTCGATTAACCTTATTCTATACGACCTGTGGATGTATGCCCTTCGGAAATAAAAATACATTATAACGGAGTCTGATACTTTTTAGATGTCTTACCAGTTCATTTTTTAAATTATAGCCATAATAAATCCTTTTATGTATTTTAAAATCGCCTGCGGCAACTTTTTTAATTTCCAAGGCAAATCAGCTATTGAATTTAGGTTTGTGGGAAATGAGAGTAATTTTTTCTCTTTAATAAGTGGCATTGCCAAACAACTTCCCATCCCGTTGTCATAAACGTCAACTATCAGGTGTCGACGTCAACAATAAGATTTCGTATGGTTACTTGAAAGAGTCGCTGCATGATACCCATGGAGTTGCTATTTTGAGAAATACGTGACGGTGCAGTAATTTCCTATTCCTTTCTGCATCGACGATAAGAATAACTCTGCATTTTGGAAAAAAACATTAGACTGATAGTATGGAAGAAAAGAGTACCTCAATAAAACCTATCAACACCACTATTGCTCAGCATATATTTTCCAAAGATTGCCTAAGATTGGATTCATGGTATGCATCATTGTACTGTACTTTAAATGAAATCTTTTGATCTGTGCGTGTTGTAATGAGTGATATTAAGCAGGAATTAAGTTCTTTACTTTCTCATTGTGCTAAATAATACAAAAAGAATCTATTATGATGCTGCAAAAAATCGATTTTGAAATTTCCATGTACCATAAGTACAAGTTTTCGGCATCGCAGATATATCAAAATAGTACATTATGCAACGAGCCTATAATGATAGTAATTAAGACGCGAGGATGTTTATGAAACGAGCGCAAGCGAGTTTCGTAATTTTCATACGAGCGTCTTAATTACCATTATAGGCAAGTTTCATACGACTTTTTATGCTTGACCATATTTCTAACTTGAAATTATTCATAAGTATTCATGTAATTCTTATGTGACTGAGGAGCGAACAGACCTTGTGGAATCTCGTAAATTGTGAGATGTGCGCAGACGCGAAAGTATTGATTTTTTCCGGGCAACGAATGTTGACGACCTTGATATAAATTCGAGAGTAAGATAAACGTTAAACTTGATATAACTTTGAAATTGAATTCGACATTGAAAAAACGAGATGACAGATTGAATTTATTTGAATATTATTTACAATTAACACTAATTATTATAGTAACAGAACATAATCTTCTGCGACAGTATTGGATTTCCAGCCTGCGTGACGTTTTGCTAGTTGTCTTTCGATTGCATATCCGAGAATAATCGAAAACGTGAACTTTAATGAATAGTTGTACTTTAATGACATGCATTAAAGGACTGCTACCAGGTGTATAATTATTACATTTCGGCATGGTCGAGCATAAAATTGTTTTTGTTACGCAGGATGTGTGAATGTGTACATGTGCAAAAATTTCCTTTAAAGTCTTTAAACAAATTGAAAGGAAATTTGTTCATAATCAATATCAACGGACCAAGCCACCAGGGAATGATGCGTATGAAATAATAATAATAATAATAATAATAATAATAATAATAATAATAATAATAATAATAAATAAATGAAGTTTTGCTAGAAAGAATGGGTGAAGAAAGAATAGGACTAAAAATGATCAGGAAGAGAAAAATAAATTGGCTGGGTCACTGGCTGAGAAGAAACTGCCTTCTGAGGATGCACTGGAAGGAATGGTGAACGGGATAAAAGTTCGAAGCTGAAGAAGATATCAGATGATAGACAAAATTATGGATCGTTTGCGGAGATTAAGAGGATGACGTTTTGCTGTCATGTCTCCGTGATAACACTTTTCAAATTAACAAGGCACAAAGCAAATGAAGAGTCCACTGCAAGAATGATGGATGTCATTTGGAACACATTTTCCAGGAGAAGCAATTGAAAGTTTGAAATGCTTAGCGCTCAAAGCTTAACTGTGATTTTCCGATCATTACTGGACAATGACTATCAGTGTTAATGCCATATAGGCCTAACACTCTATGTACATTCTATATGTCTTAAGCTATGCATTGACAGTCATGATTCATTTTCGACAAGAAAGCGACATCCGTCATTCTTGCAGTGGACTCTTCAAATGAAAACAACTCCACCGTATCATCTACTACTTATAACAAAGAAGTCATGGGACTTCATTGAGAAATTCGTTCTATTTAAAGCCTTTGAAATCGTGAAAAATTCTTAATCGGCCAAGGCAGATAACGAAGAGGAAAAAAAAGAGTTTAAAATATGTTTTAGAAATAAAAATTGCATAAATGCCATATAGTAAGTGCCATTAGTGAATTCCTGAGCATGACACTGGGGCCTTAGTTTTAAAGAACGGTTTAATAACTAGGCAATATTATAAAGAACTTTTTATTACAATATTAATATATTATAGAATGTTTGTCATAATTCGATCTGAGAACTGTTATATCCACTCACATGTTTTCAGAATATCGTGTCATTATTTGGAATAATGGAAAAAGCTATTAAAAAGTTTTAGATTTAAAACAGATGTGAAATTTTAGCGGGAAAGAATAGAATTAAGTGAACTCCTATATTGCGACCTAAATTGTTTTCAGATAATACTTACAAGTATGAAAAAGAAAAAGCAATAACCTTTTGGGATGTCGTTTATGACAGTTACAGGTTGCTTACAAGTCAGCGAATTGTGAACTTATGTAACTCCGTTGAACAAAATTCACGAGTATCTTTGAGGGATGATGTCATAGCTTTATCTGCCGTCCATTTAAGGATTAGGTACAGCTTACAGCAGTAAAATTTTGAAAGTATTCAACATTCTTTTCCTCCATTACTGTATCTTGTACAATAATGAAAATTAGTATGTGTAAAACACTGTCCTTCTGCTATATAAAAAAACATTTTTACGATTAAAAAAATTATTTACATTTTTTTTTCAAAATTCAGTTCACTGCCAGTGTTGAAGCATTTCCCACATAACTCAAAAACTATCCAACATTCTGTGATGAAATTTCTTGTGTGTATTAACGCATGCCATATATAAAATATGATGCAAGATCACTTCTCTATCTTTGATAGATTGTCTGATAAAAAATAAATTATTTTACAAAATGTTGAAATATCAGTATTCTCTTCTAACACAAAACAAAAAAAAAATATTAAGGAATGTAGTTGAAAGAGCATGATATTGTAAACATGAGTTTCAGCAATAAAATAAAAGAGAGAGAACATGAAAAAGTTAACAAGTTTATGAGTTAATCGTAAAAATATTTTTTATGTAGCATAAGGACAGTGCTTTTCACATACCAATTTTCATTATTGTACAAGCTACAATACTGGAGGAAAAAAATGTTGAATATTTCCAAAAAATATTACTGCTGTAAGCTATACCTAATCCCGTAAGACGCATACGGGCATCATTGAATATAATTTTGCTCACCTTTTTCATTGAATATATGATGTGATTGGTTTTGTTGAACGAATGATAATAATAATAATAATAATAATAATAATAATAATAATAATAATAATAATAATAATAATAATAATAATGATTTATTTTAGCTGGCAGAGTTAAGGCCGTAAGGCCTTCTCTTCCACTCAACCAGCAAAAAGTGTATATACATATGCATGAACTTACAAAGAATCCAACAATTTGATTTAGATGAGAGTTACATGTATACAAAAGTTATTTACAAATTAAACAACAAAATACTATGAACTATTAATTAAACACTGAAATAAACTGTGTAGCAGAATTAAACTAAAATACATAGAATGTTAATATATTTCAAATAATATTAGATAATAGAAAGAGATTATTACGAGACAATTAAAATACAGCACAATCAGGATGATGTCTAAAGAAAAAAGTAACAATGTAGTCAGTGATAGTTTAAATCAGTATGATTGGAGTGAAATGCTAATAAGGTTATCTTTTAAGCTGTTCTTAAAGGTGTTTATTGTCTTGCAGCCCCTAATACTTTGTGACAAGGAATTCCATTGACGCGAGGTGGATATTGTAAAAGATGATGAATAACAAGATGTTCTATGAAGAGGTATACTTAGCGTGTCACAGATAAGTGATCTGGTATTTACGTCGTGGTTAGAGTATAGATAAGAGAAACGAGACGAAAGGTAATTTGGTGTTGAAGTGTGCAGAATTCGAAAGAGTAAAGACAAAGAGTGTAAAGTTCTACGTTCTTTAAGTCGGAGCCACGAGAGACTTGCCAAGGACGGTGATATGTGATCATACCGTCGGATGTTGCACACGTATCTGACGCACATATTCTGAGCTCGCTGTAACTTGACTGACAATTCAGAACTTAGATCACTTAACAAAACGTCACAATAATCGAAGTGCGGCGTTACTAGGGTTTGCACTAGGGTAAGTTTTAGTTGCTGGGGCAAGAAGTTTCTCAAGCGACTCAAACAGTGAATGGAGGAACAGATTTTTTTTATCGTTTCTTTAACTTGAAAATTCCAACTTAGATTATTATCAAAAAAGAAGCCAAGATTTTTTACGACAGATGAATAAGGGATTAGCGTGTTGTTAAGGGTAACAACTGAAAGATTACTAACAACTGAAAGATGATAGAGAAATTCGAGAAAATCTGCCAAAACGCCGTGCAGTTAAATACAAATTCCGTTTGCACTAGCCAGGATTTAAACTTGAATCTTCCGTTCATCTATGAGACAGTATAAACTTGGACACAAAAACATGCAAAACTTAATTCAAGCAGAAGAAAATCAAATTTTGGAACCCATGACGGAAATAAAAAAGGAGTTGAAGCCAACTGAATATCTGATTTAAGAAAAAAGAAGAATATAGAAACAAATACTGGGCTATAGTGAATGGACAAAAATGCGATTGTACCGAAATTAATATTAGAGTTAAATATTGGTGTGCCTAGAAAACAAACGTTAGATAAAACAATTAATTTAGGAACTGCGACAGAACAGTAGAATAACAAGAAGAAATTGAGTTTATGTATTCGAAGTAGTACAACATACAAATCAAGCTTTCAGATATAACTCCTTGTAAAGTTTATTTGAATAATTTCAAGGGAAAAATTGTTCCGGGGCCGAGCATCGAACTCGGGACCTTTGGTTAAACGTACCAACGCTCTACCAACTGAACTACCCAGGAACTCTAGAAGACATCGGTCCAATTTTTCCTTCTATATCCACAGACCTCAAAGTGGGCTGACAACCGTCAAGCAATCAACATTGAGTGCACACTAACTCTAACTCTGTGTGACTTGAAATTATTCAAATCAAATTTACAGGGAGTTATACCTGAAAGCTTGATTTGCATAATACACGTCACTGTTCGTTAACAGAAAACCATAATTAAAGTCACACAGAGTTAGTGTGCACTCAATGTTAGTACAACATAATTTATTAACAATATCGCCCCTTATTCCACATCTGCGTTGAACTGCGTTATCACTCAAATGCCACATTAACTCCGCTCACCGCCACAATTTACTACCTCATTTAAACGTGGCTTTTCAGTCCGCACAATTTCGTGAATCAGGTCCCATTAAGTTGGAGGTCAGTTCAGCCGAATTAATTTAAAACTTTCACTTTTTCCATGCACATGATGAAGATTTTAACAGCTGTCAATGTGCCGTTCCTTTGCATTCGTTATGAAAGTGGGTGACACTATTCAGATTTAAAAGGAATCTGCGTTCACTGAAACACTGGGACAAGCGATTTATGGAGATTTGGTTCATAGCAAGATATCAGTGCCCATTGGAAAGGACCTCCCTTCCCCTCCCAACTTTTAATTACATACAGAAAGATGATCAACATCAGGTCGATTTCATTGGAGTCACGTCACTTTGCATGACCTTCCTCCGCTGTAAAGTGGAAGCAAATGTGACTATAGATCTAATGAATTCCTGTTTGATTCCTGGTAAAGAGTGTAGATTGTTGTCTCTTTTATTGGAATGAGTGTGTTAATCTTGTATTTGTTATGTGTTGTAAGCGGTAGCCTCGGACCATGATGACCACATGACCAGGAATACCATCTAATCTAAAATTCTTATAATAATAATAATAATAATAATAATAATAATAATAATAATAATAATAATAATAATAATAATAACGGAATGAATCTAAAGTAGAAGATGATGACTGAATAAAATTGACAAACGGAACCGTAGTTCTGTCTGCTGATGCCCTGCAAAGGGGACCGATGTTTCATCCTTGGCAGATGCCATGAAATTTGTGTTGGACAAAGAGACTGTGAGTTTGCTTCTTCAAAGTTTTTCAGTTGCCATTTTACCATTCTACCGTCTCTAATAGAGGAGAAGTTGGAAATATGGGCTAGGAGTGGTAATATCGGCTACCTCGATTTTTATTATATATGGTGTTGTTACCTAGCGAAAAAGCTCTAAAAGTGCATCTCGTGTCCATCAGTCTGCGTGCACAAAGAGACAAACCAGTTGCCTTTGTGGTGTGTTCTTTCTGTTTTTCATCAATTTCAAAGTTTTTGCAGATATGTAGTTTCAATTTTATTGAAAAAAAAAATATATATATATATATATTTAGTGTTTAGAAATCACGCTTGGTGTGTTGCACTGATGAAGAATAGCTCCATCACATGGCATAAGAATAATATTTATTTAGGACAACAATTACCATACATAATCTTAGAAACCTTTATGAGTCGAAGCTGATAATATGGGCTACTGCTATGTGTCAGATATGGGATAGGTAGCCCATATTACCAGCACGTTAACACGTCCCATATTTTCACTGTCGTGATTTGCATTATTTGTTACAGAATATTGCAATTGATGTGACACAGCTTTCCTACTTATGTTTCTTTGTTTTTTCAATTTTATTTTCAAATTTTTGTGGTAGCCCATATTTAGACCCTACTACCTGTAGAAGACCAGTTCGTATTACTTTCAAAAAGTAATTATATGCAAATATCTATTGCAACTATTGACCTTTAAGACTGGAAAAATTGTATATGAATAATTACTCCGTATGTCAATAAAGATTTCCAAGCAATATGCCACACCATTTTCCATTATTACGAGGAAAACAAAATGGTACCCCATATTTCCACCTTCTCCTCTATCGTGTCAACTTAAAATAAAATAGCGTAATCCGGTCTAGCAAATCACCTTCAACGGTTGAGGGATCAAAGTACTGACCACACGTTATCTCGTACCGGACACATAATCATCCACTTCTGCCGAGATAAGTGGGCGTGAGGCCGGCAGTTGGCTGGTAGTCTTAGCTCTAATAAATGAAACATTTGCGCAATAAATGCTATGAAAAATGTAGACTATACATCAATAACTGAATTATTAAAAAAGTGTAAATAAATTAACATTATCTGAATGTCTATTTGATTACATTCATAAAACTGTAAACCAATACATAAAACTGTAATACACTTTCAAATTGTATTAGCAAAGTCATTTATTCATAGTGTTCTGCCCAATGGCAGGTCTTTCATTGCAAACCCAGCGTTCTCCAATATAATAATGTGTACCTATAGTAACCATGTATTGTGGGTCCCTATCACCACGGCATGGCGCGTCCTCAGGTTGCGGATCGAGGAGACGGCCTCCAGATATGGAGGGTAACTGTGAATATATTGAATAAGCAGTCGTGGACAGCCGATAAGGGGTGGTCCTCCAGCTTGGGGGTTGGGCGAAGGGCTAACAACCCATCACCGTAAAAAACAGCTTGTTACGAAACCTCAAAGTAAGCATCGGAATGGATTGGCGGGATTATGTGAGGGCGGCAATGAACCTGCGGGTTCCTTAAAAGCCAGTAAGTAAGTAAGTAAGTAAGTAAGTAAGTAAGTAAGTAAGTAAGTAAGTACCTTTAGTAAACAAATTGTGCCACGCTCATCACATGCCAAGAGTTTTTGGCTACTTGTGACTGTATGGAGTTTAAAACTAAGAGTTGACTGAGCCTTTTACGGAGACGGATTGCAATGATTGCGTACATAAACAAATCATCTCCTACTCTCAAGAACTGAGTCAGACTGGTTCTGTCCTGACGAACGGTCACTACCGTTCAAGACAACACAAAACATATAAGAAACACAAAATGGCGGTGTGAGCATTTTTCATTTCGCAAAGAGAAATTCGGGTGAGCAAAACGTTTAACTCTCCTTTCTTGTGTATCATATCGTTCAAACTCTTATGAAAGTAGATTATTACTAGTCAAGGAAATATTAAAATATTAAACACTTTTAACAATTAATTTTACATTTGTTCATCATCTATACGTAAATAAAAAACAGGATAATAAAATTTAATAAGTATCCAACAAATGAAACGTATTTATTTAAAAAAGACGTTGAAGTAGTTAATAAAAAGAAGTTTTTAATTAAATATATCAGTTATTTAAAGTAATAGTTAAATTCAGTTCTTTGTGCTCTGAAGCAAGTTTACTTGCGCTTTCAGTTTTTTGTGGAGTGAGGGGGACAGAGGGATGGAGTCGGGTTTACTTTGGATGGACACTAGCTCATCAAGGCCTCCTGCTAGCGCTACTCCTGGTAGCACATCTAATCGTAATTAAAATTAATAAATTTATAGTTCTATGGTAGGGAATAAGAAAACAAATAATGAATAAAATTACAGACTTCTTATAATTGTAATTATTTACTATAAAGTGAAATGTGGTTTCCTCAAAATAACTTACACGGGTATAGCCAAATTCCCGTTGTGAATGTTGACAGAATCGTGAAAGCAGGTTCGCAGCTGCAAGTTACAACAAGTTCTCTCTCTCTCTTTTTCTGTCTCTATCAAGAGACCGCACAACATTATTCTGTTCGTGGATTTACGGTTCGTAAACATCTCTATAACGGGTAAAAACATGTGTGACATGATATTCTGGATTTCCCTTTCGTTAAGGTGACACATAATTTTAACCCTTCTTATTGTGAAATAGAGTTTCTTAGAAAGGTATATGGAAAACCATATTTTCACAAAATTTGTTGTATGCACAGTCACTTACAAATTACAGTGAATGAAGTTCGCAAAGTCTACAATGCCCCTTGTGCCTTGAATAGGAAGTCGTTATGTGTATGTATTTATTCACACTGCAAATGGATAAATACCCGGTGGCAGTGGTAACTAATTACACTCAATAATGACAATTAATAAACAAATACAATAAAAATATAATCCACAATATATTCACGAATTTGTGCACTAAAAGCACATACTAGGCCTATCTAATAAATTCAGCAAAGAACGCGTTTTCCGAAATATGCGGCAGTAGCCTAACACAAAACAATAGATGCTACTTTTGATATGTTGGCAGCCATCCATGTATAGTCGATACGGCTTCAAGAAAATACACACGTTTCTGTCCGTGTTTCGAAGCGGTAGTGTATCATATACAGGATGAACCTTAAGTAATGTCATTAATTTCAGGGGGTTATTCTTTGAAATATTTCAAACAAAAAAGTTTAACAATTTTGCTCGTTTTTACTTCTTTTTCTAGATAGAAATTGTTTTATATGAAACAATTCATAGCGTGTTTTGGGAAAGCCATTGATTTAATTCTCAATATGCTCAGTCAATTTAAGAGAGAAGTGTATTATGATAATTTTTTTTTAATTGTTAACTGCCTTCCATTGAAGGTAGCCTAGAAGGAGTCAGTATACTCTCCTACATGAATTTTACAATATTAAATGTTTACATAAATTTGTTGACAGAAAATTAAAATAAACATATATGAATTATAAAGTGAAGAAAAAGAAATTGAACGGAGTGAATATGATGACTCAGAATTTGGCAAGAGCATTTCAAAACTGAAGTTATGATGTCAATAGTAAGTATCTGTGGTAGTTCAAAAGTCTTTCTGAAGCTTTCAAAGAACTTGGGAATCCCACCACGAGCTCCAATAAGAAGACCAATCACCTCAATGTTTTCAAGCTGGTATTTTGCTTTGAAGTAATCAACTGTTGGTAGATAAATATTGATCTTTTCTTGATTGATATCCTCCGGCTGGCTATTTCCCGTTTCAATCCTTATGGTAGGATCAATTATATAACCTTTCTTGGTAGTCTGGGAATACGCTATGATGTCAATACGTCTAGAGGAGCCATTAGTAGCAAGGCAAAAAACTTCAATAACTGAAAGAATTTTAGTTTTCTTTAAATGTGCAGAAATTTGACCCGAACAAATCTAACGCTGTAAAAAAAAGTTACATTTGTTCAGATTAAATTTCTGCACAATTTTAAAGAACGAAACTAAAATTCTTTCAATCATTTATTACCACAATGCACCGCTCTCTTAAATTCACTGAACAAATTGGGAATTAATTCATTAGCCTTCCCAAAATAGGCTATGAAATGTTTCATATAATTTTTTTTTCTCAAAAATGAAGCAAAACGAGCAAAATTGTGTTAATTTTTTATTTGAAATATCTCAAAGAATAACCCCCCAAATTAGTGATATTACATACGGTTCATCCTGTATACTCATATAGAGAACGTAAAATAATTATTCCAGAAATTCTTTCTATCTCATATTAGCATATGTGGAGGTAAAATTGGACATTGTAATGCATGTATGCATATATACATACATACATACATACATATGCACATATATACACGCCTGATGGGATGGAACGAAATAGGACTCTCTCTTAGCAATTCGAGCATTAGAAACTGATTTTACAGCAGTACACTTTTGTCACTTTATCGTAAGAGGTCGAACGCCACTAATTGATAATCTAAATATATCATTGTAACCATGCTGGTCTTTGTCTCTGGATTGGATTGAAATGTACACCTTCCCAATTGGTGTCATTCGCTCTACCGACAGGGGTACACCGGCTTCTACTATTTCTTTAAGCTTGATATAGTCTAATTAGGGAAATCTGGAGCGCAAGCGAGTGGGTGACTTCGTGAAGGGCTTACATAAGAGTTACTTTATTGGGTATAGGCCTATATAGTTATTACTAAATTACAAGTGAAATGTACACTTAAATGACTGTATGAATGTCCACATGCAACTATCAGAGAGATTTATCTTTACGTATTTCTTTGCAAGATAATCAGTAAACGGAACAAGTTTTTTTGATAACTACTAATATATCACAATACTCTTTCCTCTGACTGAGGTTCTAGCGGATATGTAGGGGAGAGTTGGGTAGTATCGGACATCGGGTAATATCGGACAGTGAGTTTCTTTCATCTACAACCAGATGATAGGACCTGAATGACATAGTTACGTTTCTGTGATGTCGCATACAGTTACGTAACCACGTAATTCAGGTACTACCATCTGTGGTAGATGAAAGAAACGCACTGTCCGATATTACCCGATGTCCGATACTACCCAACTCTCCCCTACATCTGTTATCAGACAGTACATCTCACTTGACGATATGTGTCAGAGGAAGAACAATTGTTTGCATGCATCTGAAGTCTGACTAGCTAGTCGGCGATGTATGTAATGGAAGGGGAAAGGTACTGGCCACCCTATCCCATTATCTCCGGCCTAGTTGCCTCGTAAGTGGTGCCTTCTTGGTGTCACTTATGAGGTTCAGACCTGTCTTCAGATAGTTGATTAAACAGCAACACAATACTAGAATGGTAATCTCAGCAAAATAAATTTAAAAATACAGTATGTAATGTTTTGTGTCCATCGCTGTGGACTAACGGGTAGCATGTCTGTGAAATGAGCGGGCCCGAATGGAAATCATGGTCTGGATCAGTCAACTGGTTGGGGTTTTCTCCGAGACTTTCCCTCAATCAACTGAAGCAGAAATGCTGGGTAACTTTTGTCGTTGGACCTCGGACTCATTTTGCCCCCATCCCTTCACGTGTCATTATCGTCATTATCATAGCCCGGGATAAGTTCACGGTGCAGCGTAATCTGTAGGGTAAAGTTGCCTAATTCCGTGATACTTTTTTTTCACTGAATGTCCCGGGATTGTGTATCTTGCTAGGAAGTTCACCGATGTCTCAAAAGTAGGCGAAAGATGTCTGGCGCTATCGTCGAGCGGCAAAGCTTTGACTGACATTCAATTTTAAAAAAAGTATCACGGAATTAGGGGTATCACGGAAATAGGCAACTTTACCCTACGTCCAAGAGCACGACCGTTTCGCGAAACATATCATTCACAGAACAGGATTGGTAAGCACAATAAGCCTCAGGCTTCGCTGCAAGTCTTCGGGCCTCTTCTTCATCAAAAGGAAAATAAAGCTATTATTACGCAGTAAAAGTTTTATATTAGCCTAAAGCATAATATATATCAAGAACGGCTCCTGACAGAATTGTGATTATGGCAAGGGACAACTATCCTATCGGCAACAGGAGTGCTTGGAGACTCCAAAAGAGATGCAGGGATACGCTGATAAGACAGGCTATTAGCCTAACAAAAGTAGAATGTAATATAGAATCTAATTTCTCGATTCACAGCTGTTTCCTTTTCACCGCACGTTATGCACCAGTATGTATGTTTCAGCGATTTTATACAGTTGAATGCAATCTTCTCGTTTCTAATTGCTAAGCGAGGCGATTCTCAGCATTTTCACAATCAGATTCCTTCACTTCACAGCCTGGTATATTCATTCGTTACATGATCGTCATGGGTTACCTCTCGGTCAATCCACTTTAGAGACCTAATTCCTATCCAAGCTAATTCATATCATACACAACTTTTGTCTGAAACCTAAATTATATTTTATATAACATATAGAGCAAGAAGAAATTTGAATTTATACATGCCTGCTGAGAATAAAATTGACGATTGAGCAGTTAACAGGAGTATTGAAATTTCTTTCATAGAAGAAACATCTTTAATTTATTTTATAGGCCTACGTTTGAGTTGGGCAGGGCATGTAGCACGTATGGGCGAATCCAGAAATGCATATAGAGTGTTAGTTGGGAGGCCGGAGGGAAAAATACCTTTGGGGAGGCCGAGACGTAGATGGGAGGATAATATTAAAATGGATTTGAGGGAGGTGGGATGTGATGATAGAGACTGGATTAGTCTTGCTCAGGATAGGGATCTATGGCGGGCATATGTGAGGGCGGGAATGAACCTCCGGGTTTCTTAAAAGCCAGTAAGTAAGTACACATCATAACCTACAACCATCCAAACACAGAATTACACCACTATCAATCACTTAAAGGTTTCATGCAATTACAGAGATTCTACTCATCTTCTGTCATCCTTTTAGCAATTTGGATAATTATGAAAATAATCTCAACTGGACTAACTCAAAATTCACGGTTTATAGAACCTTTCAAAATTTTAACAAATCTGCGAGGACAAAAATCCGTTAAAATGCCGTAGATATTACATTGGAATTTGAAGAAAATGTACAAGTCGCTATTAGCGTCAACATGGATGCTGTGACTAGAGAGAAGGATTTGATTAAATCATCATACCTCCAGTGAGGGTGACCACAAGGATCCAGAATACAGAACAGTTATGTTTTTTAAGCCGATTAATTAAAAAAATACTAAATTTTGGATTTGGGATGCGTGCCAAAATGTCATATTGACAAAATTATCATTCCTGAAAATATAGATGATATTGAATGATGTGTAAAGAGTCCCTAAGAATTTGTAATAAGATGTTTTGTATTTGAAAGACTTGGAATTTTAATTTCACTAATAGTTGGTAGGTAGACTGTGAAAGGGAACCTCTCGCTCCAAATAACATACCTTTGGGGGCATTATTAAATATGGTTACCGCAGTAAGAGTGGTCTAATATGAATAAGCGTAAATAATACTTTAATTGTAAATGAAAGCCAAAACACAATTATTTCGATTATTATATTTTCTACATATATAATATCAAAAATGTTTTAAGATCAAGATATATTATTCCTTACTAAAAGTAATGTGTGTCCAGATTTGACGACTTAAAATGAATAAAATATGTAACTTTAATCAATTAAAAATAAAGTAAAATATATAACAAATTCAACGAAATTTGTTATTTTCAATTCTAGAATATATGCAAGAATTAATTAATTTGTATAAGAAATATTTTATATGTCCTTGTTAACATTTTTCAGTGTAAATAATAATTTAGCACTTGTAAACTCGCGATCTAATTTTGAATATCTCTTAGAACTCTGCTCTACAGATATAAGACAAAAGAGTGGCTCACTGCCAGAGTTGCCTAAACCACAAATTTTTAAGCCGCTGATTTCTGCATAAAATGGCTGTAAATTATCATTTATATGTGTGCCAAAGTAGATGTACTAGATAAATATTAGATTAGAGGAAATGAGAAATAATTTTCAATTGAGAGCATATAATTTAAAAAAACGAGGTTTGCGTTTAGACTTCGATAACTTTTTTGACTGTAATTGTGGATTAGGCAACTTTGGCACTGAGCCACTCAAGTAGAAACTGCAGTAGGCCAACTTATATTACCCACTGCGACATACTAAGACAGTTCTGCAGACTTTCAGTCGAGTCAATTTTATTTGCAGGCAAGCGTAGCTGTTTTGGAATACAAGTTTATAATGCTTAATTGTGTTAAAGTGTTTTATGATTCTGGATAACGCTGTAGTGAGATAATGGAGCGCGACTGGAGTAGAGCAGTTTGTATCTACTTTGTTACACTTATATTAATGAGCGCATCAAATTGTATTGCAATAATAATATAACATATTTATAAGCTAAACATTACGAAATAGGTGTGCAAAATATGAAAAAAATTGCATGATAAGGACAAACTGAAAATGATGTATAACTGTAAAAATAGCAAAATTACGTAATAATATGATTTTCAAATAAGAATACTTTAATAAGGATTCGTAAAAATGTTAGCAATGTTTGTGAAATATAAAATAAAAGATGACATGGCATTAAACCCAGTCACTGTTTCATCAACACCTAATGAAAGCAAATAGATTCAGTTTTTGCTTAGCTCATTCAAATTGAACCTCAGTCAATTTTCCGGCTCCTCAGCAATCAGTAACCATGACGACGAAGGTAGCGCATTGATCAAGTGATGACATTGGAATGCGAGTAAAAGTAAAGCCATCGAATGCACAGATGCGTCTTTTGTTCTTAATGTTCGTAACCTTCACCGTCATCTGCCTAATTAATAATAATTACATCATGATTACGCAAAAAAAAAAATGTGCATTTGAAAGAATGAAGGAGACGTCGCTACCAAGACTTTCAGGTTCGCTCTTTCACTTCGTAACGTCGCCGTGTTCATACGCAACTTCTCCGACGTATCTGTGTGACGGGAGTGTGTGTGTAACTTGTTTAGGGGCATAATGGAAAGTCCAATGACGATTGACTGACTTCACGTATTTCAATAGAGAGATCAAAGAATGCAACGCGTATGTGAAATACGACAGGGATGGGATACAGCCACTCTCAGAGAGCTTAGCTTCTCCCTCTACAGTTGCCGTTGTATGTAGATACTCATCCTAGCTGATCTGTTTACAATACGAGTTTCTCTCCCCTGGAATACGAGAACAGAATTAATAACGTTCTAAATAAGGGAGCCCGCGCCGTGGCGTCGCGATCTAAGGCATTCCGGCTAGGACTCGCGTTACGGAATGCGCTCTGGTTCGAGTCCTCATGGGGGAAGAAATTTTCTCACGAAATTTCGGCCAGTGTATGGGGACCTACGATAGGTAGCGAAATCCGGTTGCGAATACCAGCTATAACGGCTGGGGGGGATCATCGTGCTAACCACACGATACCTCCATTCTGGTTGGATGATCGTCCACCTCTGCTTCGGCATGTAGACATGAGGCCAGCAGCCGGCTGGTCGGTCTTGGCCCTTCATGGGCTGTAGCGCCACGGATTATTAATATATTGTATTTAAATAAGGGAGAGAGAACTTCTTTTTGATGATGATGAATACAGAACTTCAGAACGTTTTAAAAGTAGGTTTTGTCTTGATTTTTATGTGAAAAAGTGGGTTTAGAATGGTAATCTATTCCACGGTGCCATGATAAACGGCTGAATCCATTTGATTGGCCCGTACAGATTACTGTTCCATTTATTAGGTTTGTAATTTAAATAAACATTGAGTTTTAGAGTAGTCCATCCGAAGCACATGACTTTGTCATTCTGTTATATTTTTCTTTTCCTCTAGCTCGGCAAATCATATTACGAGCTAAAGAATATAATTTTATTTGTTGTAAGTATTTTTCTGTGTTGTTACGAATAGCTAATCCTCAATTACAGCTTGTCAATATAGATCGGCGCTGTGTTATTTATCTTCTTATTATATTTTTTATCTGTACTTTGGTTTAAAGATGCGGCAATTTTAAATTTCGACGATATTAGATTTCGATGAAGAATATGGGTTTCGAAATGCGTGTTGATAATAATTAGTCTCTCCAAAGTTCAGAAACTACTCACTTCAGTGTGATGTCTCCCTAGATATGAAAGTTCGCTTACTCTTTAATAGCTTCGAAACCCTGAAGTCATTACCTTGCAACATACGGTTGTAAATAAAAATCTTCAACACAACAACTGGTAAATTACCTGAAGATTTTATTACATTTTGATATTATAACTGCAATATACGATAATTTAAAACCTAAACATGTTCGTTTTGTTGCCCTGCCGAACACATAGCAAAAATCGTTGGGTACTGTCAATCAGAAGAGCTATAGATTTGACTTCACACCGCTAATAATAGAAAATAAAATCATATATTTTCGCTTTTTTCATTACCAGCACTGTAAAAAGTGCAATCTACACCTCTTCCAAACAATATACCATTAATTTCCCCCCCGTTTGAATTAATGTTTTCAACTTGTTACGACTTTCTGACCTGTGAAATGTTTTTATTGACATCTTCTAGTTTTTTCTACCAGACTTTCCAGAATCATTCGTTACCTTGATGACATCTGTTACAAAGGCCTGAAACGGAAATAACTGCTTATCTGGAAAAATAAATGTTAAAAAAATACAAATTTTGATTTCTTTTTTTTTCAGAATCAAGTAAAGTCATTGAAATTCTTGTGCAACATACATTGCATTGCTAATAACTGCGAGTCTCTTTGTAGCGAATTTTTAATTTCAGAATTTTATATCAAACAAAAACATTTTCAACAAACAAACATGTTTGAAATCTTAAATCAATGTATGATTCTTAAAACGACATGCATGAAAGTATAACTAGCTATATTATTAGTGTAATTGAAGGTTTCAGAGCCATAGTGGGCCAAGCGACATTTATTAAAAACGGAGAAAGCAAGGGTTAAAATTAAGTGAATGCCATAGTTTAATGAAGATTGACATATCATTTAGTTTGAATGTGTATACTTTATATTACTTGCTATATATTTCCATTGAAGTATGGTAATAACTTCATTTTAACCCTTGTTTTCTACGGTTTTTGTAAATGGCGCTTGGCCCACTATGGTTCTGAACCCTTCTGTCAATCTTCATTAAACTATGGTATTCACTTACCTTTAGCCCTTACTTTCTCCGTTTTTAATAAATGGCGCTTAGCCCACTATGGCTCTGAACCCTTCAATTATGAACTCTGATGTTCTACAGTAAGAAATTTGTTTCGAATCATTTTAGTGTACCGATTGAATATATAGCTTCATTTGCTCTCACACAGTTCACTATATGTTTGAAATAGTTATATAAAATTTGTAATTTACGATATTAAAATTTTAGTGAAAAACAACAAAGCGTAAACAACAACTTTTAACGTAAATGCGTTCAGTGAGTAAACCACCAGTATAAACGCTCTGATATCTAAAGTTGTGTGAATTCTGTATTTCAGACATTGTTTTGTTTATGATACAAAAAGATATATTCTAATAAAACAACAATTAAATTTAAATAACATTAGGTTGTTAAATAAAATTTTCAAGTCTTATCAAATTAAAGAAACACCAGACTTTAGTACACAACATTTTGGGTGCTTCAGTATTCCTGTATATATGTCAGTGAAATATGGAACTTGCGAAAGAAGACTTATGAGAGACGTCAGAAATGACGTTAGTAACAGATGTGTATATGCAAACTTATCTAAGGCCAGTATTATAACCGGGTACCTGTTTTCAGATAATTAGGAAATACGCGGGAGAGTCAAAGAGTAACTTTAATAATTGTTTGATTAATTGAATATACACAATAAGACTACAAACACTTCATCACTTTTCAACATAGTATAACAGGAATACTTGTATTGAACGTAGTGGGGACTATGTTGAAAAGTGATGAAGTTTTAGTAGCCTTATTATACATATTCAATTAATAAAACAATTATTAAGGTTGCTTTTGACTCTCCCTCGTAGTTTTTGTGCATCCAATCTGTAGTCCCCCTATGTAGTGGATTTTTATTTTAAAATTTAATATAAAAGACCATAAGAATTATCTAAGCTCATCTGTACTACTTAAATAATCTACTGATATATATAACTCAAAACCGAGAAAAATCGAAAAACTTAGTTATAATACTGAGCCCGCGACACGTACTTTTAAGTCACAAAATAAATTTCGAAATTCCGCAGAAACTATAAATCACTCCTACGTTCAACAAACTCAATAATAAAGCGCGACTGAATATGGGATACTACAAGAATGCTGTGTTACAGTTTACCTTTATATACTGTATTTTGAACTACAGGCAAAATACTATAAAAAAGTTTGAAAGATTCTGATCATGATGACAAAGATGACTTTGATTATCTCTTTAGACTTGAGTTGGTTAATAATTACATTGTATCAAGTATTAAATTATTCAACAGTGATGTAATTAATTGGTGTTATCGAGATGGTATTTGCCAAGATGAGGCCAAGGATTCGCCAAGAATTACCTGATATTAGTCTTACAGTTGGGGAAAACCACGGAAAAACCCAGCCAGGTAATCAGTCCAAGCGGGAATCGAACCCATGATGAACGCAACTTCCAATAACAGTCAAACGCGCTACAACTTGAGCTACGTCAATAGCAATTACCTGTTTTATTTTTGAGTAGCTACCTATGCTTTACAGTAATTGATATTGCCAATTTTTATATACTGATGGATTGTAATAAATACAAAGATTTATTACAATTATTAAAATTTTGTTCTACATTTTGTAAGTCTAGTTAGCTTTTCGATGGCTATCTTTTTTTAGAATAACTTTATTTAAACCATGTAAAGTAAAAAAAAAGTCATATATCATATTTACAAACTAATAATAGAAATGAGCATTGGGTATTTCAGTAATGTCCACAGAAGATCCTCACAATTAACACTGCACTGAACTCACCTTGTTGCAGGAGAAGTGCACACGCAACGAAGCACTCACCGGTGTGTCTTTGTGTGGGACTGAGTATCGTTTTATTATCGCTACACATTTTATACCGTGGAGAAAGTCCCATTTCCCGCGGCCGCCCGCCCTTGCGCCCGGTTGGTTGCTAGGAAAGCCCCGTTCACATGAATCAGCGGGAGCGTTTGTCATTTGTTCACGGCGACATTCTTGTCACAGTAGCGGCTCCGCGAGATGACCGTTTGCTTCAGATTTTAATCAAATAAAATTATTTGCACTGTATTACAGCCAGAAAAAGAAGAATTCTTGTCCAAAATAACATATCAATTCGTATTTAACGACGTTCTTCAACTACAAATCCTTAACGACATTGAGATTTATTTATTTACCTCATTACCTTTTTATCTATTTATCTATCCGTTTAGTCCACACCTGTGGAGTAACGGTCAGCGCGTTTGGCTGCGAAACCAGGTGGCCCGGGTTCGAATCCCGGTTGGGGCAAGTTACCTGGTTGAGGTTTTTTGCGGGGTTTTCCCTCATCCCAATACGAGCAAATGCTGGGTAATTTTCGGTGCTGGACCCCGGACTCATTTCACCGGCATTATTACCATATCATTCAGACGCTCAATAACCTAGATGTTGATACAGCGTCGTAAAATAACCCAATAAAATAAATAAAATAAAAATCTATCCGTTTATCTATTTACTTATTTATTATATATATGTAATTACTTCATAGGAAAGTACACAGGTTAGATGTCCATCACAGTACCTTCTTCAAATAAATATGACTTATAAGCTTAAATGAAAAATTTAACTTATAATTTTGCTATTGGTAATTATTTTCATGAGCGGGAGTTATAAAGTAAGAATATGTAACTCATTAACAATAGAAATAAAATAAAATGAAAATATAAACGAGAGCTATCGCTTATAGTCTATTATAATTAATGAGTAACTGGCAAAAAAATTAGAAATTTAATAAATCGATAATAAATTGTGGAAGAGTTTAAATTGATAGCAAGACAAAAAACAAAGAGAAAATTGAGTCAAGGCATTCCAGGAAAAAAAAAAACAAATAAATGTATATGACATGAATAATATAGATATAACGTTTTTATGATTTCGATTTCTGAATAATTTTCTGTACCGGAAGAGAGATTACAGTACTTTCTTTACTTAATGAATTTAAGTTGCTTAACAATTTAACTAATGGTGATAATATATGAAATACGTTTCTCGATCTTAGGATATTAAAATAATTTTTTTCTAGATTTAGCTGGAGGGATATAAAATTGAATACAGTGATAATAAATTTTTGTACTATGAAATCTTTCATTAATTACTTATTCA
This sequence comes from Periplaneta americana, assembly GCF_040183065.1. Lineage (NCBI taxonomy): Eukaryota > Metazoa > Arthropoda > Insecta > Blattodea > Blattidae > Periplaneta > Periplaneta americana. The sequence continues at coordinate 54,414,713 of NC_091131.1, read as the reverse complement.
AATTACAGAGGCTGTAGATATTCAGATAATGATAAGGCTTTGTAAGAGTACTGCCATAAAAATGGAAAAAAGTCAAAACTAAAGCTGGAACAAACTTAAAATATTACTAGTTATTATAAAAACAAGAAATGTAAACTGAACAAGTTCAACTTAAGTAAATCTGCTTCTTGCCGTTTTGTACACCATAAAACTCATATGATAGAATGCGAATCGAACTCCGGTACCTCTAATGCTAGGCTAACAAATCACTGAGCTATAATTGGATCTTGAATGAAATAAAGTAATGTTACTTCGAAAAATTCTTCCTAGCATTTTTATGTACAGAAACTGTTACAAACCGCCACAATTCGAAGACGGTCCGCTAGCTAATCGACAATGGTACGGTTGGGACTTTACTACTCTTTATGCAGACTTCTTGAAAGCAGATGAATTCTGAGATATACTACTATTTTAAAGAAGGGGATACTGAGCAGTATTTCAAATGTTAGTCTAAGAATCATTTCTTTTTTATTATAATTATTTCCATCTTCTTGTTACGCTTTGCCACGAAAATTACTATTACACATATTTCAACTGCATGACTGTTCTACTGAATAATTTTATTGTTGACTGAGTGACTCAATGGCTGATTGACAACTATGTGTAAGATTTGTTGAATTACTGACTGGTGGATTAATAGATCGACAGACGGACCGACCGATGACCAAGTAACTGGTGGACCGATCGACCAACCGAAAGGCAAATTGATTGACTCTCTAATTAATCGACTGATCGATTGACAGACAAGTTGATCGACTGACGAACCTATCGATCAACAGACAGATTGACTGACTTATTAATCGACCGACGGGCTAGGAAAAAGAAATTGATCGCGATTGGCGAATCGATCGATCAACAGACAGACTGTCTGACGGACTGGAAGAAAAGTTGATCGATTGGAGATCCGATCGATTGACGGACGGCTGAATGACTGATGACTGACTGATTGCTTAACCGACTAACGGGCTCGCAGACAAGTTGATCGATTAACAAGCGATTAACAGACAGGTTCGCTGACTGATTAACCAACTAACGGGCTGGAAGATAAATTGATCGATTGACAAGCGACTGGCTAAAGGATAGATCAACAAACAGGTTGGCCGACTGACTGATTAAACAAATAACGGGGGAAGGCAAGTTGATCGATTGACAAGCGAATGGCGAGCAGATCGATCAACAAACAAATAGACCGATTGACTAATTAACCAACTAACGGGCTGGTAGACAAGTTGATCGATTGATAAGAGACTGGCTAACGGATCGATTAACAAACAGATTGACCGACTGACTGATTAACCAACTGACGGGCTGGCAGAAAAGTTGATCGATTGGCAAGCGACTAGTGGACGGATCGATCAACAGACAGGTTAGATACCATGACTGATCGACTGACAGACTAGCAGACAAGTTAATCGATTGAAAAGAGACTGGCAAACCAATCGATTGAGAGCCTGGCTGAATGGTTGATCGACTAACGGACTCGCCGACAACTTGAGAAACTGACGAGTGATTGGCGGACCGATCGATTGAGACAGGCTTGTTGAATGGCTGATCGACTAAGTGACTGGCTGGCTATTTGATTAGTGTACTGGTCTGTAGAGCTATTAGTGTACTGACAACGACTGGCTGACTGAATGACCGATATGTTGAACTAAATTTGATTAACTGAATGACTGACTGGTGACTAAGTGGACTAAGTGACTGATTATCCAATCTTTCGATCTACTAATTGTCTGACTGATTGGTAGAGTGATCAGTTGACTTAATATTTCACTCACTGACTGGCTAACTAATTGGTGGACAGATCTGTCGACCTACTAGTAGAGTGGCTTACTGGCCGACTGGCTGTATGGCTGAAACTTATTTGGCTCTTGTTGACTGACTTTGTTCCTAATCGGCTGGCAGACAGACTGACTCACTTCACTGTAAGTTACTCTGATTTGAGTTAGTTTTCTTCAACTGTAGAAAAATATTTTCAAAGGAATACCGGTGAGTATGCGAGTCAGTGCAATTTGGGAAGTCCCACGATGCGAGTGCATATCTTTCATCAGACTGGTTTCGACTCTCTTGGTTTCTTGTTGTTAATACCCCGTCATTCCTCGAACTGAAAGTTGCGTGAATTAAGCGTTTTATTGCGTTCTCAGCCTTCGACGCGAACCCACATTCCTTGCAGACAACGAAACGACTGCACTCATTAAATCTAACCGCTACAATTAATACATAGTCGAGGCTCAGTAGCAGGAAAATAAAGAGTACCCGATATTAACCATGAGGCGTGATTTTCTGCATGCTTCGATCTTCACTATCATTCTCATTTCACCATTGCTTCATGAGCTCATAGGCCTATCTATACACAAGTCTTTGAAATTTAAAAGAAACGTTAATTTATTTCCACAAAGGCTTTGGATAGATGAAGTGACCATATGGTAAAAATGCAGTAGAGACAGAATAAGAATTGTATTGTATTGTATTTATTAACATTCCATGGTATTCATACATTGCTTTACAGCTAGAATATGGAACAAGTCAAAAAACTTAATACTATTATAAAGTCTTAATTTATAGTCACAGTCTAGATGAAATATTATATACAGACGAGATTTACAATATAGTCTACTAGTACAACACATAGTTTTAGTATCAATTTCATGAAGTGTTATTGAATGTCATGAATTCACTTACAGAATAGAAGGCGTGAGAAATTAGGTACTTCTTTAATTTGGCCCTAAATAATCTTATGTTTTGAGTTTCATTTTTTATATCGATAGGGAGGCTATTAAAAATTTTTACTGCCATATAACGCACTCCTTTTTGATAGCACGATAGACTTGCCGATGGAGTATGAAAGTCATTTTTTGACGTGTATTTATGCTATGAACTGTTGAATTAGTTACAAAGTTTTCACCATTACATATGAGGAAGACTGTTAATGAAAAGATATACTGACAAGCCATGGGTATTATTTGTAGTTTTTTGAAAATAGCCCTACAAGATTCCCTAGATTTGGCACCTACTATTATTCTAATTACTCTTTTTTGTAATAGAAATATACTGTTACTATCTGTGGAATTTCCCCAGAATATTATTTCAAAACTCATTACCGAGTGGAAGTATGCAAAGTATATTGTTTTTAAGGTATTGATATTTACTATCTTTTGCATAGTTCTAATAGCAAAACAAGCTGAATTTAGTTTGGGGGTAATTTCTTTAATATGATTTTTCCAATTTAACACATTATCGATTTTTAAGCCGAGAAATTTTGTTGTTGTTATTTCTAATAGGGATCTATTGTTTATTGCGCTAGAAATTTGCGAGGTTGAATTTGCACAGGATTTAAATTGAATTATGTTAGTTTTGTTACAATTTAATACCAATTTATTGACTGAGAACCAGTCACATATTTTGAAGAGAATTTCCTCTGTTGAAGATTGGAATGTGTTGGAGTTAATGGCAGTAATTACTATACTTGTGTCATCTGCAAATAATATGGGATGACCTACATCTTTTATTAGGGGAGCAAGATCATTTATAAACACTAGAAAAAGTAGGGGACCTAATATTGATCTTTGAGGAATTCCATTATTAATAGTTCCCCATGTCGATGCAGATTTCATAGTTGTATTGATTTCAACTTTCTGTTTCCTATCTATGAGATATGAGTGAAACCATTGGTGTGCAACACCTTTAATTCCATAATAATCTAATTTATCTAGCAGCATTTTATGATTTATACAGTCAAATGCTTTGGATAAATCACAGAAAATCCCTCCAACTTGTAATTTTTTATTAACTTGTAATTTTTTATTATTGCAGGGCAAACAAGAGATCGTGGAGAACGAGCCAGTCAGATTGAACAGCGAGTCTTCTTAGTGGTCTGTTTGTATCTTCAACCCCTGTTCACATACAGTATATAACAGATTGGCCATCCCCATGTTGAAAACGGTAACATGTAGAAGAGAACAACCACCAGTATCGCCACTATCGATTAATAATGACCGCTAGATGGAAGTACATTTGCTCCATGCAATTCAAATGGAAGTTATAACGTTTCTTCTTCTACTGTCGCTAAATGGCAGCATAGTGAAATTAATAAAAGTTGTTACCTTAAAAGCCCATAAGAGTGATCAATCTGTTATATGTGATCTGGGCTTCAACTCACTTTGTCGCTTCGTGATTAGTCCTATTACTTATCATCGACTGTAAATAGGCTCTGTAGGTTAAAATGATCTTTATTTGAAAGAGATAATTTAAGATACGTCACACTTTAAATAGGCTCCAGGTAACAAATTGGCTACTAAAGAGTGTCCCAATAAGAACGCCGGATTTAATAATGTGAATAAATGCAACAAAAACAGATAACAAAGCAGATAGCATTGCCGCCAACTCAACAATAACAAGATATATTTGAGACATTGTGCCATTGTATTGTTGTTGGTTTTGCGGCATTGTTATCTATCCTGCTATCTGTTTCGTTGCATTTATTCACATTATTTTTTTTCAATTTGGTTATTTAACGACGCTGTATCAACTACTATGTTATTTAGCGTCGATGAGATTGGTGATAGCGAGATTGTATTTGGCGAGATGAAGCCGAGGATTCGCCATAGATTACCTGGCATTCACGTTACGGTTGGGAAAAACCTCACAAAAAAACCCAACCAGGTAATCGGCCCAAGCGGGGATCGAACCCACGCCCGATCGCAACTTCAGACCGGTCGGCAAGCGCCTTAACCGACTGAGCCATGCTGGTGGCTTTCAGATTATTAAATCCGGCGTTCTTGTTGGGACACTCTTTAGTATGGACGATTCAACTTCTGTGGAAAGCAATGGATGGTAATTTAAATAAAGAGATAATTTAATATACATCACACTATAAAGTAACAGACTGCAGGTAATAAATTGGCTACTAGTATAGACGATTCATCCTGTGTGGAATGCAATGGATTGTATCTATCTTCAATTAAAACACTTTCTCCTGAAATAAAGCGATTTCATAGCGCAATAACTGAAACATTCCGTGAAGTGAAACAGGAAAACACGTCAATACTCTGAAAATAGGACTCAGGTTTACAAAAGTGGAAAAGCTATCGCTAATGAAAGAACACCTCTAAAATATATAGGATTATTCTCGTATTTTTTGTACGTAGTAAAAAATTTTCTCTTAAGTGGAGTCGCAGTAAATTCCTGCACATCAGAGGGTTAAAGTGATATTTTATGTCCGAGAAGAGAGTAGCGATCTAAAGATGGCTCTTTAAACATTAAATGTGTAACTTACTTACTTACTTACAAATGGCTTTTAAGGAACCCGCAGGTTCATTGCCGCCCTCACATAAGCACGCCATCGGTCCCTATCCTGTGCAAGATTAATCCAGTCTCTATCATCATATCCCACCTCCCTCAAATCCATTTTAATATTATCCTCCCATCTACGTCTCGGCCTCCCCAAAGGTCTCCAGTCTCCCAACTAACACTCTTTATGCATTTCTGGATTCGCCCATACGTGCTACATGTCCTGCCCATCTCAAACGTCTGGATTTAATGTTCCTAATTATGTCAAATGAAGAATACAATGCGTGCAGTTCTGCGTTGTGTAACTTTCTCCATTCTTCTGTAACTTCATCCCTCTTAGCCCCAAATATTTTCCTGAGAACCTTATTCTCAAACACCCTTAATCTCTGTTCCTCTCTCAAAGTGAGCGTCCAAGTTTCACAACCATACAGAACAACCGGTAATATAACTGTTTTATAAATTCTAACTTTAAGATTTTTTGACAGCAGACTGGATGACAAAAGCTTCTCAACCGAATAATAACAGGCATTTCCCATATTTATTCTGCGTTTAATTTCCTCCCGAGCGTCATTTATATTTGTTACTGTTGTTCCAAGATATTTGATTTTTTCCACCTCTTCGAAGGATAAATCTCTAATTTTTATATTTCCATTTCGTACAATATTCTGGTCACTAGACATAATCATATACTTTGTCTTTTCCGGATTTACTTCCAAACCTATCGCTTTACTTGCTTCAAGTAAAATTTCGTGTTTTCCCTAATCGTTTGTGGATATTAAATATGTAACAAGATATTATATTAATTTCAGAGCGAATGAAAATCGAAATATGCACAATAAGTAGACGAATAAAAATTTAGTTCACCTTATGAGTTAACATTGTAGCAAATACGCGTTATTGAAAATAATATTATTATGCAGAAGGCACACACCAGTGACATAAAATAGTACGTACATTACGGTAAAGGGATGGTAAGTGCATTACAACAGGTTCGAGAAAAAGTTAGAAAAGACGAGACGAAGTCTGAGATTTTCTGTTACGCACTTAACGCAGTATGTGTATTGAATACTATTTTTTTGCACGACTGTATTTTTAGAACTGCCGTACTGGTACAGTATTCAATGAAAGTTGAAGAGGTCATGTTAACTCCTGAACAGGAGAGTGGAGCTAGTACTGCTCTTTGGGGACAATCACAGGACAAGAAGGAAAGCTGCAGACGAGTTTCATCGTCGTCATCCTGGCATTCCAAAACCAACATACCAAAATGTAGCCAAATTATTGCATAAATTTAAAACAACTTTCAGTGTACTCGACAAGAACGAATTGGTCGTCCCAAATTTCCTACTGTTGGACAGCATTTAATAGACGTGATTGCGAAGATGACAGCCAGTTCTAAATGGTCAGTGCACTATGTGCCTCGAGAATGTGGTAGGCCTATCAGTAGAGAATCTGTTCGCAGAATATTAAAATGTGCACTTTTCGCTCTTACAAATTACAACATTTACACACAATGCTAGAAGAAGATTGACTCAAGAGGCGAAGATGTTGCAACTGTATATCACACAGCGTTTGCGTAATGATCGATCCTTTCTTCAGCATGTTCTGTTCAGTGACGAATGCTTGTTCTTTCTGGATGGGCACGCTCTTACACAAAATTCACGATACTGGTCCAAAGAAAACCAAAGATGGATCCGTGAAGCTAACAACCTTGGTGCTCCAAAAGTTATGTTGTGGTTTGGAATACTAGGTGATATGGTAGTGAGACCATATTTCTTTGATCAAAATATAAACCAACACACACATGGGGAATTGCTGGATAGCACTGTAATGGAGTTCCTGTATGATTTGCCACTGAACAAACAGATAAGAATGTGGTTTCAACAATACAGGGACACGGCACATTATGCTCTAACAGTTCGCCTGAAACTAAATGAGATGTTCGGTTTGTACTGGGTTGGACGAGGTGGACCTCAGTAATGGCCTCCACGGTCACCAGACTTCACATCTCTTGATTTTTTTTCTATGGGGATTTGTGAACAGTGCATTTTTCATACAGAACTTACATCTATAGACGACTTGAAACAAACGATCACAAATAATCCAGCACATCCCATATGCAACACTTTTAAGCGTGACAAAAGACTGTCAAAATCGAGTGAAGCATTGTTTGCAAGTAAATGGTGCACATTTTGAACATTTGCGGTAGTGAACATACTGTATACAAATTGTATTTTCAATTAAAATGATGTTTCCCATTTGTCAACTGTCTTCTGTCACACGGCAGTTCCAATACATCATAGCAGCTAAGAGATTGAAAGTGACGATCTTGACATTCCCGTGAACATAAATACTGAAGAGTTAAGGAAAACAGGCTGTAATTCATTGTCACTGTTATGTCCTATAACAGCACTACAGCACTAGTGCTGTTATGAATAATTATAACCTGTTTCTCTAGCAACCAGTCCTCGTGTTGGAAATTTAACTTACGAAGTCTGTCAACGAGATTGGTCAATACATGAAAAGCACGATCGTACAAAAATATTAAAATAGGGCCCATCTTTCGTAGACTTCACTGTGTGTTTTTAGTTGGTTATTTAATGACGCTGTATCAACTACGAGGTTATTTAGCGTCAATGAGACTGGTGATAGCGAGATGGTATTTGGCGAGATGAGGCCGATGGTTCGCCATAGATTACTTGGTATTCACCTTACAGTTGGGGAAAACCACGGAAAAAACTCAAACAGATAATCAGCCCAAGCGGGGATCGAATCCGCGCCCGAGCGCAACTTCAGGCCGGTAGGCAAGCTCCTTAACAGACTGAGCCACGCCGGTGGCTATCACTGTTTGTACATGGAATTCTATAATGCAATAGAAACTATTGCTTATTAAGAACTACATAACTATCAGAAATTAAACTATCTAGTGAATTCATTCTGTTTACGAAACAGAATAACAACTTAAAACAATAAAAAACTGAATGAATTATTTGGTAGCTACATTCTATTATCGAATAATTTCAGTTCAATCGATAGTGTTTTTATATGACTGATGTAAGTAAATACATTGTCTTTCAGAAAATCGAAGCATGTGCAGTTGCTTTAACTTGCTGATTGCCCATTATGCTATTATGTAACGTTTTTCGCGACAAAAATCAAGCATTGATCCTGTAAAGTTTTATTGTTTCATACATTACTTCATTTTGCATACTATAGCATGTTCCCTATGCTTAAATACAGAAGGTCGTACTGAAAGTCATAAGCAAAATATTGCTATAATTTCAATTTCAACAATGTAACAAAAATGATTATATGATCATAATCTACAGACTTTACACTATATATTGACATATTGAGAAGTCATTAACTTCTATCATGTGACCACAGGCAATGTTTGCAAAATAGTCGACAACGATTATTCGTTTCGACAGCGTGCTGTCATTAAATTCCTTGTTAAAGAAGAAAAATCTGCTGCTGAAATTCACCTCAGACTTCAGCGTGCATACGGAAATGTGTGCATGGGCACCAGCAGTGTTAGAAGATGGGTGAAACATTTCGAAGATGGAAACACGAGCATCCAAGATGAGCCTCGTAGCGATCGCCCTCGAACTGCCTCCACGGAACGCAACAAGGAAAGAGTTGATGTGTTCTGGGATGCATTTTGGTTCAATTTCTTGAACTTGGACAGACCATAAATGCTGTTCGCTATATTCAGACAGTTTTGAAGCTCCGTCGTGCTTTTCGCGAGAAACGCCTTGGGAAGAAGATCGTCCTGCGTGGCCTTACACTGATCGTGTCACCATAGAGAAACTCAAAACATTTGGGTGGAAAACTCTTCCGCAGTCTCCCTACAGTCCTGACTTGGCACCCTCCGACTACCATCTTTTTGGTTCTATAAAAGAGCAGCTGCGAGGTCAACGTTACTAGACGTTGGTGACATCCGGAAAGTAGTGCGTCAGTATCTTCGGGAAGATGAAAAGGACTTCTACAGCAAGGGAATTTTCAAACTACAGAACGGCGGAAAAATATGTGCAAAGAAATGGAGACTATGTTTAAAAGTGACAGAAAAGTCTGTAGATTAAGATGATGTACCTGGTTTGTCTAAAAAATAAAAATTAGATTTATAACAATGGGTTTATCATGACTTTCAGTATGACCGTCGTAGCAGTAATTCAAAATTCCCATGAAGCATAACAATGCGAATGGATTGTCACCAATAGTGTAAAATTTCACCCATGTTAATTAGCATGCATATAAACCAAACCATTAAACATTGATGACCTTATTTACGAAAAGAAAAGGATTTTATTATTAACGAAATTCAGGAAAAACTCTTGGCACAAAGTCATTCGTCTACGTACTTCCCAGTAGAGTTCGCATGTTGACTATACTGAAAATATTGATTTGATTGATTATTTGTCATAGTTATATTTGAAGGAAAACTACAAGAAGTCGCACATAATTATTAGTCGATAAGAAATAAAAGTTTACTTTAAATGTATGCAGACAAAAACAAAACAATACCTAACATAAAAATAACAAGTAGTTGTATGATCTACGAGCTCTGATCAAAAAGTATCTGACTTATGGCCGGGAAAAGGAAACTAGCTATACAGAGGGCGGCAGTTGGTTCTGACGACTTTTTAGGAAGCTGTTTTAAATTGGCTATAAGGTTTTTTAGTAGATTATTTTACGACGCTTTATCAACATCTTAGGTTATTTAGCTTCTGAATGGGATGAAGATGATAATGCCGGTGAAATGAGTCCGGGGTCCAGCACCGAAAGTTACCCAGCATTTGCTCATATTGGGTTGAGGGAAAATTCCGGAAAAACCCTCAACCAGGTAACTTCTTCCGACCGGAATCGAACCCGGAGCACCTGATTTCGCGGCCAGATGCGCTAGTTGTTACTCCACAGGTGTGGACTTACAAGGTTTAGAAACGTCAAAATAATACAGGATATAGCTTAAACAATGCAATTTTTGGTAGGCCTATGTCATATTTTTAAATGACACATTTCAAGTGATCCTATCAATTTATTATAGTTTGTTGCAGTCTTACAATATTCATGACACATTGGTTCTGACGAGCTTGGTAGAACTGTAAAATGAAATGAGAGCCCAACACACAATTAAAAGGTTACCGTATGCTGTGCTGTCTCTACTAGTCTCTATCTTATTCAATATGAAATTGAGTTATTACAGTGAATGGTGAAAGGTATTGGTATATGTTACAGACATTATTCAGAGACGTACTAATGGGGGTTTAGTTTAAAACGAATAAGACGGGGCTACGGCCTTTAATGCCAGATACACACTGTGAATATTGAGAAATATTTTCCATGGACGCTTAATTTCTCAGTTAAACTATATCAAATGGCCGGCTCGATCCCCAGACCTTACAGCTGCTGATTTTTTCTATGAGGATACCTCAAAGAAAGATTGTTTCAAACTAGACCACACGATATAGATAGAAGTCCAAGTAATCAGCGAAATCCTAGATTTGTTGCAATGTATCATGAAAAATTTCCGGGTAAGATTACAACAAACCATAAGACACAGAGGGGATCACTTGAAATACAGTATGTCATTTTCAAAAAACAATAATATACCGATAAATTGCATTGTACCTCTTTTGAGGTTCTGGCTGATATGTACATATCACATGACGATATGTGTCAGAGAAAGAACATTCCAAGAGTATGATCCCAAAACTTACTCAGTCCTTTTGGCCATTTTTATAATTCATACATGTATTATGATTATGCTTGATATCTCTATCATTATATTTTAAACTTATTTTCTTCCAAAATATCACATTTTTTTTTCTTAGTTTGGGCACTTTACACCTTTCTACAATTAAGTATCCAATTAATGATTGGAACAAATCACAGTACTGTAGGTTACCATGTCAACGCTTAAACGATAACAAAATCCGAACACATTAATAATCATATTATTATCTTCAATAGGTCATATAAGCTACAGTATTCATATTAAAATAAACAGTAGTTGAAATTCTGGACAAATTACATTATGTTACCATGACAATGCGTATATATTGTACCAAACAACAATAATAAAAATCTGATGGAATTTCAAATATTTAAAAATAAATTTAACATCGAAATGTGTGTGTCTTACAATACACAGTAAAATTTAATATCGGTAAGCGGTAACATTATTGATTACTGTGACAACCAATGCGGCTTATTTAGATCATACGCAGATATCAAAAGCAGTAACATTATTGATTACTGTGACAACCAATGCTGCTTATTTAGATCATACGCAGATATCAAAAACGGTAACATTATTGATTACTGTGACAACCAATGCTGCTTATTTAAATCATACGCAGATATCAAAAACGGTAACATTATTGATTACTGTGACAACCAATGCTGCTTATTTAGATCATACGCAAATATCAAAAGCGGTAACATTATTGATTACTGTGACAACCAATGCTGCTTATTTAGATCATACGCAGATATAAAAAACGGTAACATTATTGATTACTGTGACAACCAATGCTTCTTATTTAGATCATACGCAGATATCAAAAGCGGTAACATTATTGATTACTGTGAGAACCAATGCGGCTTATTTAGATCATACGCAGATATCAAAAGCAGTAACATTATTGATTACTGTGACAACCAATGCTTCTTATTTAAATCATACGCAGATATCAAAAGCGGTAACATTATTGATTACTGTGACAACCAATGCTGCTTATTTAGATCATACGCAGATATAAAAAGCGATAACATTATTGATTACTGTGACAACCAATGCTGCTTATTTAAATCATACGCAGATATAAAAAACGGTAACATTATTGATTACTGTGACAACCAATGCTGCTCATTTAGATCATACGCAGATATCAAAAGCGGTAACATTATTGATTACTGTGACAACCAATGCTGCTTATTTAGATCATACGCAGATTTCAAAAACGGTAACATTATTGATTACTGTGACAACCAATGCTGCTTATTTAGATCATACGCAGATTTCAAAAACGGTAACATTATTGATTACTGTGACAACCAATGCTGCTTATTTAGATCATACGCAGATATCAAAAGCGATAACATTATTGATTACTGTGACAACCAATGCTTCTTATTTAGATCATACGCAGATATCAAAAACGGTAACATTATTGATTACTGTGATAACCAATTCTGCTTATTTAGATCATACGCAGATATCAAAAGCAGTAACATTATTGATTACTGTGACAACCAATGCTGCTTATTTAGATCATACGCAGATATCAAAAACGGTAACATTATTGATTACTGTGATAACCAATGCGGCTTATTTAGATCATACGCAGATATCAAAAGCGATAACATTATTGATTACTGTGACAACCAATGCTGCTTATTTAGATCATACGCAGATATCAAAGCGGTAACATTATTGATTACTGTGACAACCAATGCTGCTTATTTAGATCATACGCAGATATAAAAAACGGTAACATTATTGATTACTGTGACAACCAATGCTTCTTATTTAGATCATACGCAGATATCAAAAACGGTAACATTATTGATTACTGTGACAACCAATGCTGCTTATTTAGATCATACGCAGATATCAAAAACGGTAACATTATTGATTACTGTGACAACCAATGCTTCTTATTTAAATCATACGCAGATATCAAAAGCGTAACATTATTGATTACTGTGACAACCAATGCTGCTTATTTAGATCATACGCAGATATCAAAAGCGATAACATTATTGATTACTGTGACAACCAATGCTGCTTATTTAAATCATACGCAGATATAAAAAACGGTAACATTATTGATTACTGTGACAACCAATGCTGCTTATTTAGATCATACGCAGATATCAAAAGCGGTAACATTATTGATTACTGTGACAACCAATGCTGCTTATTTAGATCATACGCAGATTTCAAAAACGGTAACATTATTGATTACTGTGACAACCAATGCTGCTTATTTAGATCATACGCAGATTTCAAAAACGGTAACATTATTGATTACTGTGACAACCAATGCTGCTTATTTAGATCATACGCAGATATCAAAAGCAGTAACATTATTGATTACTGTGACAACCAATGCTGCTTATTTAGATCATACGCAGATATCAAAAACGGTAACATTATTGATTACTGTGACAACCAATGCTGCTTATTTAGATCATACGCAGATTTCAAAAACGGTAACATTATTGATTACTGTGACAACCAATGCTGCTTATTTAGATCATACGCAGATATCAAAAGCAGTAACATTATTGATTACTGTGACAACCAATGCTGCTTATTTAGATCATACGCAGATATCAAAAACGGTAACATTATTGATTACTGTGACAACCAATGCAGCTTATTTAGATCATACGCAGATATCAAAAGCGGTAACATTATTGATTACTGTGACAACCAATGCTGCTTATTTAGATCATACGCAGATTTCAAAAACGGTAACATTATTGATTACTGTGACAACCAATGCTGCTTATTTAGATCATACGCAGATTTCAAAAACGGTAACATTATTGATTACTGTGACAACCAATGCTGCTTATTTAGATCATACGCAGATATCAAAAGCAGTAACATTATTGATTACTGTGACAACCAATGCTGCTTATTTAGATCATACGCAGATATCAAAAACGGTAACATTATTGATTACTGTGACAACCAATGCTGCTTATTTAGATCATACGCAGATATCAAAAGCGATAACATTATTGATTATTGTGACAACCAATGCTGCTTATTTAAATCATACGCAGATATAAAAAACGGTAACATTATTGATTACTGTGACAACCAATGCTGCTTATTTAGATCATACGCAGATATCAAAAACGGTAACATTATTGATTACTGTGACAACCAATGCTGCTTATTTAGATCATACGCAGATATCAAAAGCGGTAACATTATTGATTACAGTGACAACCAATGCTGCTTATTTAGATCATACGCAGATATCAAAAACGGTAACATTATTGATTACTGTGACAACCAATGCTTCTTATTTAGATCATACGCAGAAATCAAAAGCGGTAACATTATTGATTACTGTGACAACCAATGCTGCTTATTTAGATCATACGCAGATATCAAAAACGGTAACATTATTGATTACTGTGACAACCAATGCTGCTTATTTAGATCATACGCAGATATCAAAGCGGTAACATTATTGATTACTGTGACAACCAATGCTGCTTATTTAGATCTTACGCAGATATCAAAGCGGTAACATTATTGATTACTGTGACAACCAATGCTGCTTATTTAGATCATACGCAGATATCAAAGCGGTAACATTATTGATTACTGTGACAACCAATGCTGCTTATTTAGATCATACGCAGATATCAAAAGCGATAACATTATTGATTACTGTGACAACCAATGCTGATTATTTAGACCATACGCAGATATCAAAAACGGTAACATTATTGATTACTGTGACAAGCAATGCTGCTTATTTAGATCATACGCAGATATCAAAAGCGATAACATTATTGATTACTGTGACAACCAATGCTGCTTATTTAGATCATACGCAGATATCAAAGCGGTAACATTATTGATTACTGTGACAACCAATGCTGCTTATTTAGATCATACGCAGATATCAAAAGCGGTAACATTATTGATTACAGTGACAACCAATGCTGCTTATTTAGATCATACGCAGATATCAAAGTAAAATGAGGAAGATTTGTATGTGAGATAGAGCAAAAAAAAAACAGGAACAAATAAATTCCTCCGCAAAAAACAGAACCCACAATCGTTTGGTCCGATCTACAACCAGCCGCCGTAACGTGCAATGGAAGTATTACTGAAAGTGACAGTAAGTTTATTGCAGAAATGTTTCTGGCTCCTTGCCATTTGGCTGAACGGGCATTGGGACAGGTCAGTGACAGGGTGGAGACAGTCGGGAGTGAAAGCCACTTTGTGCAGCCCTGGAATTTTGCCTTTGGCAGTCTACTTTACGGTTGTTTTAACTGATTTGCGCTTATAATTTTAAACGATAATCACTCCTCCAGGCGCTGTGACTAGCCAGCAATCAAAATTAATGATCAGATATCCAGGAGTAGCAATTGGCTTTACAGTCTCAACTCATATCGTTTCGAATCTTTCGCAAACACAGTAACTACTTGACCCAGCAGTAACCTATGAACTATTGACCAGAGACAGCACACTCTTTGAAATTTTTTGTATGAAGAGACTGCACAAGTTTGACAGAATTGTTGAGTTTTCTTATCCAGTATCACTTCACCATTATTCGTATTCAATGCTGAATCATGTATTATTTTGTGAAGCGAAGTATTTCTTTTCATAATTATATTTCTTTCATTAATTATTTATTTCTCGATAAGGGAGGATATGCAGAGACGATGAAAAGACGAAATCATGATACAATGCGAACGAAGAAATGATGTAAAGAAAATGTACTCAGAGGAGTCTTGCACCACAGCTACATTGTCTAAAACAAATTTTATAGAATCTCACCGGAATATGAATCCAATTATTATCTTAATGACAAGCCTTCAGCTGACTAACTGAGCTACAACTGGGTCTCTTCTTTTGACATCTGATACCGGTACCTATTACACTACATTAAACACAAATACATAGATTTATCTCTCTCTTAATTGTGTGTCAGAAAAATCGTTGACCAGACATGTCATCCCTGCCGTGCATTTAGATAAAGAAGGCTTGCTATCTTACAGAGACCTATGAAAATGAAAATTATTATTATTATTATTATTATTATTATATAAAAATAAAAAGATATGACTAGGTTGAATGAGAGAAATATTATGATCTTATGATCCTCTTCTTTTTCCTTTTCTCAATCAAGTATTGAGCGACATCCCATTCCGAAATCAAAGGTCACTCAAATTGTGTCCATCTTTTCTTTGGTCTCCAACATCATGTCTTCTTGTACGTCGACAAAAAAAAGTTCCTTCCATAGTTAACAATGAGGTAACATTCTCTGGACATAACTATACCATTGTTTCTGTAATGC
The DNA here is from genome assembly GCF_040183065.1 of Periplaneta americana. Lineage (NCBI taxonomy): Eukaryota > Metazoa > Arthropoda > Insecta > Blattodea > Blattidae > Periplaneta > Periplaneta americana. The sequence goes on along the minus strand of NC_091131.1, from coordinate 54,398,331 downwards.
GCAAATTTCCTTCAACCACGGTAGTGTCTACATTTATTACTTGTCTCATGTCTTGACTTTTGACTCAGTGTAAATCCTTGAAGTGATCTCATAAGTCTCATTTCCGCTATTTCAATTCTGTTTTATTTGGCTCTTTCACTATCCAAGATTTCCTTCCATATCATAATAAAATTGGTAGTCTTAATTCAATTTCCTTTCTCATAGTGTTTCCTATATATGTTTTATGCATATATTTATTTTATTATATTTTACATTGTTCATCGTATTTTAATTGTATATAGAATGAGATACCATTGCCTAAGTATCGAAATGAATGTTTTTTATCGGATGGCGTCCAAGTGTCCACATATAGTAGAGACGCGCCGAAGCTGTAATTCCTTTGCTGCCGTAGTCGTTGCACCATGGGAGGGAAACTAACGATTAATGAAGTAACAGTGGAATGCCAGTAGGGGAAACGGGAGTTCCCTACGAAAACTTGCAATCAAGCACCGTCATTATCCATCACAAATCCACTTGGACCTGCCGAGAGTCGAAACCTTCCGGCTATCGGTGCGCCATCTAAATGAATGTATTTATTCTATGATGGAGTCATTTATTACTGTTTTGATTCTTCTCAAAAGTGATGAATATGAAAATTATTATCGTTGTTGTTGTTATTATTATTATTATTATTATTATTATTATTATTGTAACGATAATGACTATATTAGAGATGGCAATGGACGATGAAAATTAAGAATCTGAAGATCATGAAAAGATGAAATCAGACAAGTTGAAACATCCCTTTCTACGATTTATGGTCACAATTTAAGCAAAAGATGGTCTGTTATTTAAATTTCCTCTGAAAAGTGTATTTCTTTTTTGTACGTGATACAAGGCTAAGAATATCGCAGGAAATTCCGGAAGACAGCTGCATCGCGATCTTATTGGTGTTGACGCAAGTAAATTCAGAGCCCGCATCTCTAGCGACCACAAGGCTCTCTCACGGAAGAAGGAAACCGCGAGACATCAGCAAGGAAATCTCTCAAATCATAAATAAGCTCAAGGGTAATCTAGACGGATCATTGAACGACGATTTACGACTTACTTCTCTACATAAAACTTTTATATACCGGTATTAATAATCTTATTGTTGTTAAGCCAGGAGATAATGGGTAGGATGCAGTGGCGTAGCGTCAATGTAAGCTAAAAAGCTTAGCTTCCCCAGTTAATAATAATAATTTCATAATAAACCTGCAGTTTATGGAGAAAATTATTTATTCATTTTTATAGAATTTATATTTACGCGTTAAATATTGTGATGCGGCAGCTCAGGATGATTTGTGATGCAGCAGTAAACAAGAAGCCTGCACACACCAGCTTCCAAGCAGACTGGTTTCTTCTGTGTAATCCACCCCGCAGATTTTCCATCCCTTTCTAACTACACTACCCTAGTCGCAAGGCTCGCAAGAAGCTAGCTTTAACATTTAAAATAAGTAGTTTCCGAGCTATCCCTTTTCGTCAGTTCTGTTCAGTTGAAGTGTTAGTGTGCATAGTGGCTGATATAATAAATAATGAGCGAAATAACAGTTCCTGACACTAATTTACTTGAATTTTTTAGGACAATTGTATTATCAATACTGACTTACGAACAAAAGTGTGATTTAAAAAACAAATGACCGACTCCCTTACTGTCAATGAAGGACACAACCAAAAGACAGACGCATACTTACGTAATGATACTAATATTGTGATTTATCTAAGTATGACAGGGAGTGAGCTAATGTTATACGTATACGTGTCTATTTGTTAGAGATATGTGTAAACCGTGAAATCATATTTTACTACGTATCATTTGAGGTCATGCCTTATTGGTGTTACTTACGATGTTCCAACCAATCTTCGACTGCTGACTTGAAATTGACTACTATTTATTTTAAGACTGTATTTTTGTAATACGTTTTCTCATATTGCATGAAAGACAACTTGAGTTAGCTTCCCCTGCTCAAAATTTCATGCTACGCCACTAGTAGGATGGCCAGTTCCTCCCCCCCCCCTCCATTGCATACATCGCTGACTACTAATAGGCCTATATTACACTAATCAAACTTGAGATGTATACAAACAAATGTTCTTCCTCTGACACATATCAAGTGAGATGTACTGGCTGATAATAGATGTACATATCAGCCAGAACCTCAATCAGAGGTAGGCCTATATTTTCTTATTAATGTACACATACGGAATTAAAATTTGGAGCAAGTCTTGATGGGAGTCCACCTGCATGTAGGCAACAACTTCGCACGACTGTCCATAAGTAGCATATATGCAGGGGCTCTTGTTTACTGCACATGCGCAATGTGTTATAAGCGTAACTTATAGGCTACAATAAAGGAGCTCCATAGTTTACTTCCGTATCTACACCTCCATTTATTAAGCGCCTTCTCAATTACCAAGCATTTTAAAATTAATTCTCTGTCATAGTGTGTGCAGCGGCGGAAACACGCAGCTTTAAAACTTTATGAAAAATAACGGTCGTAACTTCGAATCCCTTCTAGGATATGGAACTTTGTTCGTTATTAATGTGATGAAGATCAGCCGTCGTGCTGACTGTATGTTAGAATTTACCTCAACTATACGTGCATCTAGTATATTTAGAATTTACCTCAACTATACGTGCATCTCGTATATATACGCCTGAAAAGTCAAAACGCCGAGCCCTGACAACGGTAATATTCCTAATAAACAAGAATTCATTTCCCTCTCTTTTCACAGTTCAATCCATTACAGGCTTAGATTTCTCTGAATTGCAGTAGAGTAATTACTGTATGTGACGGTTATTATTTCAGTATAAAAATATAAGCGTGCCATTTGATATTTCAAAGTGGGGGAGGTTGGGGGTAGGGGTTGACATCTAAAATGCAATTAAGTTTGGTTTTAGACTTCCCCTCAACATCTAAATTGGCGTGTTTTTTGTTTAAATTGAATTAAATTTAAATAATTAGTTATTTAAACTGAGAAGTTTTTAAATGAAAGCCCTGTATTTAATATCCTGCTTTAATATTTATCGCTACGTTTTTCTCTTTCTCCTTTATTTCCTTAACTCTCTTTTTGCGTTGTTTTCTCTGACTTTTTTGTTCTCTGTTCTTTTTCCTCTCTTCAATTTTGTTTTTATTTTTATTCTTATTTTTTCTTTTCTTTATTTATTATTTATTTGCTCTGTCTTCGTATGTTTATTTAATTTTTTTAATTATTCTTTTATAACATTTTCTTTTCTCTTTCTTTCTGTCTTTCATTCTCTATTCTTTTTTAATAATTTTCTCGTTATATTTATAAATTCAGCTAGACTTGCATGACAGGATGAAAATGACACAGCGAGTATAAAAGAACTTAAAAGGAAGCGGTAGTGACGTATTTTACAGAAACTAGGAAACCCTGGAAACCCGCAGATAGGATGTCCGGACACGCGTACCATGGGAAATCTTCCGCAATCACCCATTCGATCTATTAACAGCGCACAATAATGCTATTCATTTCAAAATAAAGTGAAAACTCAACAAAGTGATTAATTTTATTACTTAACCCGCATTATTATTATTATTATTATTATTACTACTACTACTACTACTACTACTACTATACAAAGTCATGTGTGTATGATTCAGGAAATTGATATCTAGGGACTCAGTAACAGATCACTTAGTCTAATACGTGTTTGCAAGATGATGATGATGGTGATGGTGATAATAATGATAATACTACTACTACTACTACTACTGCTACTACTACTAATAATAATAATAATCATTACTATTGCTTAACATGGCGGTGTAATGGTTATCATTTCATCGTCCATTCGAAAGTTCCAGGGTTCGATCCGAAGGGCGGCTATCCTAAGTCGATTTTTCGTGGCTCCCAAGTCCCTGCAGATGAATTCTAGGATAGTACCAATTTCAAGGGTAACAACCCGACTCCTTTCCAATACTCAATACCACTTCATCACTTCTCATCTATCATCTCATCTCCCTGAGACAGGCCTGCACCTGTCCGACATAGTGCATTCGGCAAAACTGTGCCCGGTGGTTATGAAAGTAAGCCATTATAATGTGAAAAAAATGGAGGAAAATTTTATTATTATTATTATTATTATTATTATTATTATTATTATTATTACCGTTACTACTCCTACTACTTTATTTAATTATATTTTGAGAGGACAGCTTTTGTGGACACCAAGTTGACAACCTAGGCATTGACAACAAACATAGACTACCTCTTTTTCCTCGTAGTTTACCCAAGAGACTGCATACTATTTTTCTTCAATGTTCATTCCACATTTTTGTGTTTCTTTGCTTCTCATTTTATCCATTACGAAACTTCCTAACATATAATTTTTATTTTACTAACATTTAATGCCTCTTTTCAGCGTTAATGCCACTCATTCATAAAAATAATTAATTACATATATAAGGTCTATATATATACACGCGTGTGTATATGTTACAGTCAGAACGCGAAATCCGTCAAAACCCGAAGTTTCTAGGAAATTCTAGTTCTAACAAAGCTCTTTAGGAAATTCCAGTTTTCACTTACAGTACGTAATTCAGTTACATTTAGAAATAACTATGGCTCCAGGAAATTTTAGTTTTTACTAATATAATTAGGTTAGATCTAGAAATAATTGATTGTTATTAGTAAAACAAATTAGTGTAACAATTTCAGAACGTGTTTCTGCATTATTTTTAAAGATCTGAATTGTTACTTCTTGAGAGATTATGGAATAAATCTATATTCACCTACAAATTAATTTAAACAAATAAAATCACAGAAATTCTGGTAGGACTGAGGTATGACACGTTCATATTATCCAACCAGAAGCAACCTCTTACAATACGCCTGTAGAATATTAGATTTTGCGTTTATGGTAAATCAGTATCAGTCGTTACCAAATCGTTTCGACTTTCACGTGTACACTCAGTTGCTTCTTTGTGTTTGTGTGACTGCCCACGTCGACATCTTTTTAGTGCAATTTTTACAAGCGCCTCACGTATAAATATATGTACAGTATATGTGTTTATGTAAATATAAACTGTGAAAATGCCAAAGGCTAAATCATCGAAAAAGGCGGTGATACAGCAATGGATCGAGCATATATCAGGACTCACCAGTGATGAAGAGTGATTTTTTTGTTAATATTGTAATAAACAGGTACTGTAATATTAATAAAATGTATATGAAGAGGATGAACTTGAAGCAATAATTGGGTAGATGAATGCGGAGCAAGAAGAAAGAGAAGCACAAGAAGAAGAAGAAGAAGAAGAAGAATAGGAGATTATGCTAGCTAGTACATCGTGAAATATCTCTCTAGCCAGAAAGGAAGCCCAAGAAAATTTTAAGAAACAGTCGAAAAGAATGAAGCTGATTTTCGATGCAACGCATCCGGAGGTAACGTCATAATAAATAATCCGAATGTCGACAGGGGAAAGGCTGACTTGCGAAATCTCATAGGAGTCGTGCTTTGGAGAAATGGCAACTAGTTGTACAGAATTGGAACAAAGCATGAAATTTTTAATAAACTATATTACAGGTAAGTTCACTGAACTTTAAAAACTGATAGTGTACCTAGTTAACTTCATCAACACCCGGTGCATAACACTTCCTTTTTCTAGATCCGAATTTGATGTATGTCCTCAAATTTTCTGGACACGATAACAGGTGCCAGATGCAAAAATTTCTCTGAGGAACGCAGCAAAGAAAGAAGCCATCGGCAACGGACAAGAGCTCGTCCGTTGTGCTGACAAAAAAATTGTGTGTTCTAAGTAGTGCTTATGTGTCAAAAAGAAAATTCTTTGCAACTCTAAATGTCACAATAGCTTGCCTTATCGCAACAAGTGACTTGTGAGACAGAACATAATAATATTGAGTTCTGTAACATAATTATTCGTAATTCAACAAAAAAATAGCTATTTTTAAGCATCCCTTAACATAATTATTTGTGTAATAAACCTATTTTGTGTTTCAACAATAACAACAATAACAATAGTAATAATAATGTTTATGTGAAAGTACACATTTCCTGAAATCTTTTTAATAATAATTTATTTCTAGATATAACTGAATTACGTAAGTGAAAACTAGAATTTCCTCGGGTCTTTGACCGATTTCGCGTTCTGAAATCGTTACAACAAGTTTTTACTAATAACAATAAGTTATTTCTAGATTTAACTTAAGATGTGACTGAATTATGTAAGTGAAAACTGGAATTTCTTAAAGAGCTTTGTCACTATACCATAAGGAAAGCCTGGAAAGCACTACATTTCTCTATGCGTATTCTGAAGGAATCTAACCGAAGGTCAAAAGAATTAGCGTACAAAACCCTTGTTCGCCCAATTATGGAATATGGAGCAATAGGTTGGGATCCGTACAGACAAAACCAAATCGATTCAATAGAAAAGGACCAACGCAAGGCAGCAAAATATGTCAAAATAGGAAAGGGACATGGTCAAGAGATAGTAAAAGACAGAGTGGGAATTTCTCAAATCAAGGCGACGAAAAACCAGACTGACCGCATTGTTTAAGGCACAAATGGGACACAAAGCATGGACCAACATCAATGCTAGATTAGTAACACCATCATACTTAGGCAGGGCTGATCATATTAGGAAGTTTAAATGCAGAAAGCAAAGAACGGACGTGGCAAAATTGTCCTTTCCTTAACCGCACAATAATAAACTGGAACAGCTTACCTGCGACAATCTTTCAGGGTGGTCCTCTCAAAATCAATACATTTAAGGAAAGGTTGAGAAGATTAGATTGAAAATGTAATTGTAGGTGCAGTGTAATTATCTAAGTTGTGTCATGTAATTAATTAAGTTGATATGTAATTACTTAAGATGATATATAATTAAATTGATATGTACATAAATTAAGGTAATATGTAATTTAATTAAGATGATATGTAATTAAGTTGTTATGTAATTAATTAAAGTGATGTGTAATTACTTAAATTGGTAATAGTTGGGTGAAATAAAAGTACTTATAAGTTAGGTTTACTTTTGCTTATTGTAGGCGTTATTATAGCATAGTTTTTATTTATAGTCCTAGGTTTATTGTATCTATTTATTTATAGTTAGAAGTAAATTTACGTTTATTTTATTTTTATTGCTGTAATAATTGTATTAGTCTACCCCAAAAAAACTTAAGTTATTATATCTAGTAACAGTATAAGTTCGTAATAACTATGTATCGTAACACTTGGTTTCATTGATTAAAGTTCTCGTTAACACTTTGTTAAAAACATAAAATTTACTCTGTCACACGTTAAAAGTGTTAAAATTGTTAAAAAGGTATTTACCTTCGACAGACGGCCCGTTTCGACGCTATGTGTCGTCGTCTTCAGTGTTTCACTCCAATCCTTCCATATATTAAATTCACTGTTTGCAGTCATTCAACGGCGAAAGGCCTGTGGCAAAAGCCTCGTAGCGACGCGCAACGGCCTCGCTGACAGGCAGTGGCACTGGCAAGCTTGAGGGTGGCCGGGGAGGCGAGGGTATCGATTCGCTACGACCGCGATATAAAACGCCGCACTGTCGGTTTTCTGTGAATGCACTGCATTGTTGAGTGTTAGTTTAATCAAAAGTGCATGCGTGTGTATATGTGTTACATACTAACTTTGTGTAAAATGTCTCGTACTAAGAGAACATTGAGGTCATTATTTGCAGAATTAAAAAGATAGGAGATCGACACTAAATTCACATATTAAAATAGGGGATGGAGGAAGACGCAATATAAATTTTCAATTTTCATGGTATAAGAAATATCCTTGGCTAATAGGGTGCTCTAAGACAAATAAGTTATATTCTTATACCTATATTATGTTTGGCGGTGAAAATGAGTGGTCAACATCTTGTTGTAGGGTCTGTCACAAAAAATGTTGATAGAAAAGCCGAGAAACATCTGCTATATATATATATATATATATATATATATATATATATATATATATATATATAACGTAAGCAGATTTTTTCAGCCTACCCATTATTTATACCTTAATTTTTCCACACACACACACACACATGTTTAGCGTGTAATATTGAGACATACATACATACATACATACATACATATACATACATACATACATACATACATACATACATACATACATACATACATACATATATACATATTCAAGTCCAAATGAATGAAGTAGATCCGAGTTTATGTTGCTTAAACTTTGGATTTTGAGAATCCTCCAACATTACACTTTACACTACACCGCAACTATCGGATTTCCAAACATGAAATCAGGATTTTCACGGTAATATTTCAGTCACATGCGTAGGTAGGTTGGACTGCAGGTAGCTCCCCAGATTCGCAATGAGTCACATATACGCCGGAAGAACGGAAACGCTCCATGGCCTCACACAAGTAAAACCACAGATGTAATCGCGTGCGTGTGGATATGAAGAGCGCTCTCAAGGTCGTCAAGAAGTTGATCTTATAGGCGTTAGTTTGCTATTTCCTGTGCTTACTGTGTCTTTATATTGCAAACGTAAACTTCAATTCGTAGACACGTTCATGCTTACAATATCTTTTTCATTCCTTCTCTCATCTTTATATTTCCTCTGAATTTCATCGTCGTTTTTCAGACTTTAGTATACCATATACATGAATAATCCAGGAGTTGTTTCAAATTTTATTACAAAGATTTCCACTGCTAACTTATTTGACGGAACTTTTTTATTTCCTCATTACATAAAGTGGGCTATGAAGAGAAAGAAGTTTTCACGTAAATATATGCTTTCAGCAGCAATGAAACAGAAAAAAATGTCTTTCGTCATACTGTATGTAGCGATGTCTCTTTGTAAGTAACTGAACTAATGTTCACATTCACTGTCTCGATGCAATTCATCTGGGAATTATGCATACGTGAAATATAATCATTTTAGCAGAAACTTAATGGGTTTATCGCCTTGTCATCAGGATTGGATTCTGGAAAGCCTTGTAAAGCTTGTGGTCAAAGTAGTAGTTATGCAGCATTTTTCTCAGAGTGCTTCGAGTTTTCTCTTCATTTTCATTAAATTGCCCGTCCATCATTTTCCTATCCTTTCAGCTTCTCTAAATAATCATTGAAGTTAAAACGAAAGAATTCCGGCACAGGAAATAGTAGTGTCTCAAGAAACACTGCCTTGACGCCATATCTGTATTTGAACCCGTGTCTGTGTTTATCTATATTTCCATGAAACAATGCAATAAATAGTACTTTCAAATTGTGTTTTGAATACGATGCTTAAGCTATATCAGGCCACATGCTTTACTTTCTAATTGATGTGGATGAAAACGTACAAGCGGCCGACTGGTAGGATGGTCCGCCCAGTCTGGCCGACTAATTCCTCGCTTCAGGCGACGCGGAGCTAACAATGGGACCGGCTGCGTCATCATCCCGCTGCATCTTTTTGAGAGGGTTTAGGCGCAGCTCAGTCAACAGACCATTTATGACCATTAAGGAGCATATTTGAATCCAGAAAAGCTTGCAAAATTTGTGGTAGAAAAAGTGACCGAGAAGCAGGTTTCCGAGAAGTACCTCGGTCTTCCCCGTTTTCCTTATTGATTAATACTGCCATGTCATCTCAACGTCTGCGTGGAGCCGGCTTTGTCTGAGAGCACAGTCGGCACGCAACTCACTCAAAAAGCCTATTAGGGCTCAAGTACTTAGGAATGCTCCATGACTCGCCCGATAAGCACTTCTTTACATCTGCAGAGATCTTAACGAAATGAGGACTGACAGATGTTAAAACCTTTGTCTTTCTCAAATATCAACACTATTATTGTAAAACAACGAGAATTCAATATATAATCCAGTGGTCCAATTAGACGTTTATACATTCTTCAAGTTAGCAAGCGACCTGGTTGGCGCAGTTGGTATAGCGCTGGCCTTCTATCCCCGAGATTGCGGGTTCGATCCCGGGCCAGGTCGATGACATTATGTGTGCTTAAATGCGACAGACTCATGTCAGTAGATTTACTGGCATGTAAAAGAACTCCTGCGGGACAAAATTCCGTCACACCGGCGACGTTGATATAACTTCGGCAGTTGTGAGCGTCGTTAAATAAAACGTCACATCAAGTTAGCATTTCCTGATGAACCTGACTTCAGACAGAATGAGCGGCTTGAGACGTGACTCGCAAATCAATTGCGTAGTAAACAGTTTCTTCGCTCACTAAAGATGAAGATGTGGATAAAGAACAGTCTACCCTTTAGCACAGTGATGCCAGACTATGGGCGCAGTCTAGTATATACAGTCACGAAGTTCAATATGTAATAAATATGCAGCCATAGATAGTTGCTAACCACTAGGTTCGCTACTATCGCCTCATTACAGACAATGCGAAATAGTATCTGCACAGTCTATTGTTCCTAGCACCCTCATCAACTCAAACTTCGTGACTGTATATACTAGACTGTGCTGTGGGTAAAGACAAAGACATGTGTTGTACAGACAAAGGATATGAGTTATATTGATTAAACATTACAGGAAAGAAATACTCTGTACTTCGTGAAAATAGTGATGGTTAGTGTCGAATATTCCTCGGTATAGACCAGCCCCGGACATAAGAGGGGATGTGAAAGGGACGGAGAAACCCTCGCCCATATCCTTTTGCGTACACCGCCTTATAAAGAAACAGTGAGGTTCTGCGCATCAGTGATGAATTTTAGGCGCTCAGCGAGAGCCGAAAGTTCGTAAAAGCTATGATACTGTCCTCATACAACCCGTCACTGACCTTTCTGCCTGCTCGTAACGCACCAAAACATTACTGTCTCAGCTGGGGAAGATGGAGTGGGGAGTTAAGGGATGGTCTGCAGTCACTCAATCGAGATAAGAACGCCCAGGCCTAGTGTAGACGAAGCTATTCGTCATGCATCATCATCTTATATTTTAATACTTTGTATGTCTCATTTATTTTGACTTACTATTCACATTTTATTATGCATTTTCCTTTCTTTTTACATGTTATATATTATGTCTGATTTCTACTGACTTGTTGTTTACATTATATTATGATTATCTACTTGAGTTTTGTGTGTAAAATTGTAGTGTACTTTATTTTGTGAATTTGTAGTGTCATTTTTGTATTGCAGTTTTACTCCTGGTTGAGTGTTAAAGAAGGCCGTATGGCCTTAACGCTGCCAGGTTAAATAAATCATTATTATTATTGTTATTATTATTATTATTATTATTATTATCATTATTATTAAAGTTACACAACACAGAGCTGCACGCATTGTATACTTCACCTGACATAATTAGGACCATAAAATCCAGACGTTTGAGATGGGCAGGACATGTAGCACGTATGGGCGAATCCAGAAATGCATATAGAGTGTTAGTTGGGAGGCCGGAGGGCAAAAGACCTTTGGGGAGGCCGAGACATAGATGGGAAGATAATATTAAAATGGATTTGAGGGAGGTAGGATATGATGGTAGAGACTGGATTAATCTTGCTCAGGATAGGGACCAATGGCGGGCTTATGTGAGGGCGGAAATGAACCTCCGTGTTCCTTAAAAGCCAGTAAGTAAGTAATTATTATTATTATTATTATTATTATTATTATTATGCAATCTTAGAATGCCAGACTCCTGTACCTGATGCTTACATGAACAGACTTTCGTATAGTAGGGACTCGATCATCCGAACACTCGATAAACCGAAGGATCAGTAATCCGAACGGGCTCGAGACACTCCCACCTCCCGCTCCCTCACCTTGCGACCTAGTGTATACTTGTCTAAACATGCAAACCACGTGATTATAACACTTGACGGCCGCCTGTCGGTTGTTATTTTAGTCTTTACAGCAGTTTGAACAGTTATGAAGGTGCATTATCGCATTGGTTTTCGATAATAATAATAATAATAATAATAATAATAATAATAATAATAATAATGTAATATTGCGAAAATAATTATATTTTCCTTATAAAGTTGGTTTTATAACAAAAATTGAATGAAAAAAAAAAAACAATTTTGACAGGACGAAGTGTCGAAGAGTCAACATTCTAAGTATAAAATCGGATACAATGTTAATTTTTATTTTATTTCATTTGTGTTGAGAGCATTGCTCTTGCTCTCGTAATTGCAGCAGAATTACTGTACTTTAATGCTTAACTCTTCGCTCGACTTCTGTTTTTGATTCTTAACTGCTATCGCATATTATCATGCAGAAGTAACATAATAATAATTTAGTCTTGAAACTGACAAGTAAATTAAGGGTTAGGCGAGAAATAACCTACAATTAACATTAATTCAAGGAGAGATCAGTTATCTTCCTGTATGGAAATATATTCTTACTTAGCTACTAGTGTTATTTAGTGATGTTGAAACACAAAGTCTATCCTCAGTATTCTTTTGCGAGAGTGGGCTACTTGGAACAGGGGAATGTAATGCTAGGTCGCTGCACCAGTCGAGAAGGCTCAATATGGACCATGAAAAAGCGGCGAATAAGACAATGGTCACCAAAAGACAAGTTAGCAAGCTCCTTGAGATGCCTAATTACTTGATGAAAGAAACAGTATTTAGTCGTATTGATAAAATGTTGACTACCTCAGGACAACAATGAAAATAAATTTTTTTGTTTGTATTGGAAGCAAGTTTAGAATTAAAAGAAAAAGGAACTGGAATATATACACATTTCCTTTTATTTTGCCCACCCAAAAATAATTATATATATATTCATAGGCGCCAAATGGAAAACTGTTTTAAACAAAACTATGAATATAGCTTTGTTGTAACCTTGTTCATTAAGGAGGTATGAGTAATAACTTCATTTTTAAAGGCACCATGGACTTACGAGAGTAGATCGAAAAGTAATGCACAACAATTTTTTGTGGCAAAGTTTTTCATAGGTAAGCAAAATGAAATAATACACAAGAAAACCTATACCTATTCTTCGACATTGAAACCAAGTCTCTCGACACATTTCTCCCATCGTTACACCATATTCTGTACACCTCGTTCATAAAACTCCGTTTTTTGGACGTATAGCCACCAGCGCACGACAGATTTCACTTCTTCATCCGAACAGAAGCGTTGTTCAAGTTCATATGACATTTTATGCTCACAGTGGCCTGTAGAACTGACTCCTAAAGCGCGGGCCATTAGTAGTGAATCAGTATGTGGCCTATATATAAACGTTAATATCTATGCTTGACTTAGCCTATGAACAACATTCGATAACGTAGAATTAAAATCAGTGTTGGAAGTCTTAGAGGAAAGCTATGTCATTAATTTTATTATACATTACTAATACACATCCATAATAATAATGCCAATATTGATAAGTTACATGTTACGAGACAAAAGCGGATGCTTCAAAACCAAACAAATACGCTATTGGATATAACAGATCTCAATACACTTAGGAAAAGACAAGAAAAGACTGGACAAAATAAGAAGTCAAACAATCAGATATTAATGAAAAATTCAACCGACAGAAGAATGAGTTAACAGACGAAGACAAAAATTGGGCAATTATATATCAACAATGACAGAAGATATAATTATTAAAATAATTAGGGATAATAAAAGAATACAAAAATAAATCTATGAAGACCCTACAAAATCTTGAAGGAGCAATATTTTATACAATAACACACAGAAAGAAGACACACGATTACGCAGAGCATATTGGTATTTTTAACATTTTATTTTACTATCGTAAAACATAGGTTATGAAGAATTCTTATTCTACTTCAACAAGTTATCTGTGAAGTGAATTAACATCTTCTTTTCTCTCTTTTTCTCTGTCTCTTAATTTATACGAGTGAAAGTATTTAGTTCACTCTATGAATCCTGTTTTTTTGTATCCTATATTTCGTTTTTAAGGGAAATACTTTTAATTGTTCCATATTTTCTCGATATCCATTTTGTAAAAATTTATTCTTTTTGAAGAATAATTTCTATTGTACGTAAATAAAAAAAAAATCTGTACTATATCAGGGAAACACCAGCACGTATAATACTTTATTCAGTTTCGGGAATGAAACTATAGTTGTGTTGGTTTAAATGTTTGTGTTTCGGTTCACAAATGAAAAGTATGGGTCTATGATAAGAGAACTGATTAATGAAGGACATGCAATAGCTCTTTCTTGCATATGAAGCGACATTCCGAAATTAGTCCTAGATCACAATAAATACTTCACTATGGTTCACTTAAAATGTATTATGTGTCAACTGTGTCTATTATTACTTTAATATTGTAGAACTAGCGATTACAAATCGAACTAATATCCGCACGTGTTTCTAACTGCTTTCGATGCCGAGATATTTCTGAGAGAGGCCGCGCGGCGTCCTCACGCTCATAGGGAGAGGAATTGGCGTCATTGAGAGTTGTCACATAAGTTATATTTGTTCATGGCCTAACTACTAACATTAGCATTCAGCTATGACTCATAGTGTTGTTACAATAAGTATCTTAAATTCTGCCATTTTCTGTTTCATTGCGAAACTCTGAACGGGTGTGCATAACCAGTGCGGCGAAAGACGTACTCCATGTAAAAAATGTAAGTGTCCGTGCTTTTGGACCATTGAGTAGCACTGGAATAGCGATTGATTTATAAACTATATGACTGTGTCTTCTTGTTTTCCATTTATGATTATTGCATTTAAAACCATACATGTTTTAAAATGTCTGCAATTTTATCTTTACATACTGTCGTAGTCATGGGTAATTTCATAATTTAAAAAACAGCGTAATTTAATATCTTTTGTGTCAGTAGTTTAGCAAAATGACGTGGTCGACAGGAACCTCCAATGTGTCATGGTTGTCCAGCGAGTACTTACTTATCTATTCATCTGCTGCAGGAGGAAGTGCGGTTCAGGGCTGAGCTTCGGTCGCGCAGACCTTGAAAGAATCGTATGACATTAAGACCTCCTCGCCCTGAGGCGCTATTTTTGTATGTTTACTTAGACCACGACACCAACATGATTATTCTTTATTAGCATTATGAAATAAATTTGATCAAGTTCGTCTTCCGATTCCCGTGGTCCAATGACTATCTTTAACGCTTTTCCTCTCATTAACACTTCTAGATAAAAGTTAGGGTTAATTAATAATATAATACTATAAATTATTATAACATTAATTTAATTTGTTGCAGTTTTAATATTCACTTTAATATATATCCAGCTATTATCTTCATTTCTGTCTGTTTCTATAACACTTATTCTATTTTTTCACCCATGATAAATTACTGCAGATACCATATGTATGCTGAAGACTTGAAAATTTATTTGCATTTCCGTCCTGACGAGACTAGTGACGCAATAATTAAATAAAGGAAGACTTCACTATGGGCGCACAAATTTGGGTTAAGATTAAATCCAGAGAAATCGCAAGCAATCGGACATAATCGTCTACGTAGCACTTTTGACAGTAGTACAATACCACGTATAATATTAAAAGGGATTATTGTTAAATACAGTGAAGCAGTTAAAAGCCTTGGCATTTTTATGGATAGCGATCCAAATTGGAACACTCAAGTAACACACACTTGCAAAAAAATATTTTCTCTGCTCCACTTCTTGTTTCTCATGAAAGAATTTCTACCATTTAGTCTAAAAAAAAATCTTATTCAGACGCTTGTAATGCCTCATTTTGATTATTGCGATTCCTTACTAACTAATGTAAGCTCACTCTTAGCTGAGAGACTACAACGTGTTCATAATGTGTACATACGATTTATCTGCAATACTCGTAAATTTGACCATATAACGCCTTCCCTCCAGTTACTTTCATGGATGCGTCTGAAGGAAAGAAGAACAATGTATTGACTGTCTCTTCTATTTAGAATCATGCATATTTCTACTCCGAATTATCTGCTATCACGCTATCAATTGCTTACAACTCTTCGAAACCGGCATCAAGCACTTCTTTCTATCCCTCAACACAGAACGTCTTTATACTCATCCTTCTACAATGTAGAAATATCTCGCCTATGGAATTCTTTACCTAATGATGTCAGGGACTGCCGAACTTTATCACAATTAAAAAATTAAGTTGGAAAATTTTGTCTTATTTAATGGTTTTTAAGTATTGTAGAAATGTTGATTTGTGTTTTTACTCTAGATTAAAATGGCAAGTTTCTTGTTTATGTTAGTCAATTAGTTAGGATGTAATTAATTATGTTACTTAATCACTCATCTAAAGTTTGTGTGACTGTAACCTGTGTATATTTTTATGTGGCTTTACTTTGTTTATGGTGTGATTTTTCTTTTTATTTCTATTATTGTATTTGTATTTCTGGTGGTGTGGAAGAGAAGACCTGATGACCCTAACTACACCAGACTAAATAAATAAATAAATAAATAAATAAATAAATAAATAAATAAATAAATAAATAAATAAATGATGAAAGTCTCAAGTTCTGGATGCACAACAGACAAGTGGGCAGTCAAGTAAATGGGTAAGTAGGCACGTGGATGGGTGGTGAGTGAATGGATAAGGGAAAGAGAAGATATAGTCAGATAGATGAGTGAATGCAAAGTCCGTAAATGAATGAAAGAAACGATCAATATACAGTATATAATCGAGTAAAGAGAGTGTCTTTAACGAATAGATGTTAGATGTTATCCTTATCGTGTATGTACTGTACCATTTTCCATGTGATTATTTTTATATTCACCAAAATATTGGCTTTATACAATTTTAGTACTTTAGTGCTTTAACCAATCAAACACCGATAACGACTTGTTTCCAGTGCTTTTGATGGATGGATGGATGAATGGATGGATGGATGGATGAATGGATGGATGGATGGATGGATGGATGGATGGTTGAATGGATGGATGGATGGGTGGATGGACGGACGGACGGATATGATTGGAAGTGAGTGAGGGTGTCTATGTTAATGACCGTGTATAATAATAATGAATGGATAAATTACTCATTTAAGTAATATCAAAATTAATTTGGTGCAATAAATCTCATGAATCTATGCATGGCACATTGATGGACGTGTTAAAATTTGGGATATCAGAGATTGAGTTGGCTAATATATGAGATATACACATACATACGTACATACATGAGATGTCAAAATAAGCTTCAGGACACTCCCTTAATTAAGATAATGTCACAAGGGTGCACACAAAAAAGAATTTTGAAAGGTGTATTGAAGAAGATGGGTGGCAATTAGAATATCTTCCTCCTCAAAGATATACAGGGTGTTAAAGAAGTATCCAATATTTTAGGAGGCGATAGTATGTATCAAAACAAGAAAATAATGTCTAATAAACATGGATCCTACAACACATACTTTCTGAGATCTGAACACTTGTTCATAGGAGGTGCTCAATGTGACGTCCATTCATGGCAAAGCATTTCTCTGCCCTACAATACAGCAGACTTCCAGATAATTATAACGTAGTTGACACCCCTGACATGGAATACTGATATGTCGCAAGGAATACTGAAAACAAAAGTCTGGTTGCGGATATGAGCGGGGGTTAAGCAGAGATGGTGTTGTGAATTTTCGTAATCAGCATGTCTAGGCTGATGAAAATCTCCATGCAGTTGAAGAAACAAGGCATCGGCACCGATTCTCAATCAACTTATGGGCAGGCGTTCTTGGTGATAGATTAATAGGGCCGTACGTGCTACCACAGAGATTAACTGGGGCTCGTTATCAGACTTCCTTATTATCTTATTACCATTGGATTGGTCGGGGAACCCCCACACCTTGGCCTGCTCGTTCCTCAAACCTAAATCCCCTAGACTTTTGGTAATGGGGACACATGTAGAAATTGGTCTACGTCAATTCAATCAACAATGTACAGACACTACAGGATCGTGTTTTTAAAGCATATCAGTACTTACAAGAACAACCAGGTCAATTTCAAAGAATACGTGATTCCTTACGCCGAAGGGGAGAGGAGTGCATTGCCATGAATGGACGTCACATTGAGCACCTCCTATGAACAAGTGTTCAGATCTCAGAAAGTATGTGTTTTAGGACTCATGCTTATTAGACATTATTTTCTTGTTTTGATGCATACTAGCACCTTCTAAAATATTGGATAATTTTTAACACACTGTATTTCCATGAAATAGCTACGAGTAAAGATGCATACATGAGTTTTAAATTGTTTTTGTTTCATTAAAGACCTAAACACAAAGCTATAGTTCTTCATGCTTACATCATTGCAACAAATTTATGGAATGAAATACAGGGTGTTCCATTTAAAAACGTAACGTCAGGTTACTACGAATTTCTTTACACTTGCATAATTGACAACTACTCTAAACGATAGTGTTTAGCTAATCCTATAACATACATTAAAATATGCTAGTTATGGAAGTGTCCCAAACGTTATGAGGCACAGAATCAAGTTTACTAATTCTTATTTTTCCGGAGGGAAATCTGAATTGGTTATATTTGTTAAATGACTGGTGATTGAGTGGCTACATGTCAGATCATTGAGCCACAGTATTTGTATATATACCAACAGCGAATGAATCAACAGAAGACTGTTAATAGGAATAAAACTATTCTCGTTGGAATTATTTTCTCTTTGTTTCTGTGACTGAGAAAGTGCACGTCACAGTTTGCTGATTTCTGCACTTCTTAGTAAACAGTTGGATGACGAATGACCGCATGCACCAGACACGATTTCAAAACCGACTCAGCACATTATTACAGTGACAATTTGTTTCCGCGACCAAGGACTTGCGTTTATGTGATGATATGCAAAAATCATATAATTGAGTTAAGTATTCAGAGAGAGCGAGAGAGATTTAAAGAAAAAATAAATTGTCCGGTCTAATTTAGGATGACCACGAGAATCCGGGAATTAATAGCAATAATATAATGACTTACAGCTGAATATTGTTGTAAAAATAAATTGTAATAATTAAGCATAGTGGATATCAATTATAAAATAAAATCTTAAAAGATAATCTTAAAATTAAGCGTATAAATAAAAGATTTTAGTTAAAATTAACATATGGCATATGCTTAATTAAGACCTTCTGAGTAGTAATAAATGAAACTGTATAGTATTTAGTATTTATTTATTTAACCTGGTAGAGATAAGGCCATCAGGCCTTCTCTGCCCCTCTACCAGGGCATTACAACTATAATATGAAGAATAAAATTAAAATTAATATTAAATTTACAATTACAATTACAATAAAAATTAAAGTACGACAAGATTACCTGATTAATGAAAGCTAGAAGTTAAGAACAAAGAATAATTTTGTATTTACTGAATTACAAATTAAACCTAGAATAACAAAATTCTATAGTGATTAAATTACCATATATTTAGATATTTTGTGATAGATTAAGAGAACTATTTACAAGAAACATGTCTGAACGAGTCTCAATTACTGAGCAAGTTCCTAGTATGTTTGCGTTTGAATTCAATTTTATTTCGACAGTCTCTGATGCTAGCAGGTAACGAATTCCAGAGTCTTGGCAGGGCTAATCTGCAGGAAATCTTTAAGAATTTGGGTGATAATATTTTTAATTTCAAAAGATGATATTTATAATTGTTTTAAAAAATAATAGGCCTATGTAAATTTTGGTTAAGAATCCCGGGCACCAAAAAGTAAATCTATTACTGACCAATTGAAGAGAGGGATGTTATACTTGGCATTAAGATAGGAAATACAAGGTTCATAAATGATTCTCTTTTCATGATCAACCTGCTGAGCTTGGTTGAGATCTCTTTCCATGAATATAGCCTTTTGTTTTTGCCTGTTTAATACTATTACACTATTAATACTGTTTTGTGGGAGTCATCTTCAGAAAAGCAGTGGACCTCTTCATGAACTTCCCAACCCTTATTCCGAAGAAGACAGGAGACAGCTCCATGGATTCCATGATGATTATTTTTCAATGCATCCAACTGAGATATAATATGTAATAGCCTACTATTAAGTTAGTAGAATTCCAGAAAGGCGGTGCTCAAAACAACCAACCAATTAAAGCGTTACAAACAATTATCTCTAAAACACTGTTTACTTTTCGAAATACTACAACACGGGCCGATGCTTATTTCGTTAAAATTGATCAGTTATTGTATCCTACGTAAGAAATTAATGCACTGCTAGCCGAACGGTATCTTCAGCGCTTTCCACGCTGTAACCAGAGTTCGAATCTCAAGGCGTCCAAGTAGAATTTGTAATGAACAGAGATGGTGTTTGGTGATATGTTTTCGCGATGTACTATTATTTCCCCTACCGGAAATCTACTATTTCTCCATTAATCATCATCATGCCATGCTACGTACCTTGTCTCCCATAGTCATCGACGACATCGCTAAACCGACGGGAAAAATAACTACAGTTTCGGCGCGTCATTTCTGGATGAGGACGACTTCAAAACTACACAGATCATGCCATGCAACATTTATCCATTGTTATATATGTAGGTATGTATGTATGTATGTATGTATGTATGTATGTATGTATGTATGTATGTATGTATGTATGTTCGGTTTATGACTCCTGACGCCGCCCACTGCTCCTCAAAGCCTGCTCTTAAAAATTTCAAAACATATATTCAGTTAATCCCCAATGTACGTACATAATGTGGATTTAAACATGTTTCCATGCCAACGCTATTTCTAAGTCCACTAATCTTTCTTCTCTGAGTTGGTATCCATACCATTTTTATTGTAGTAGTTTCATTGCCCATTATGCTACATATGCCTATTATTCAAGTTATTTTTCTGTTTCTTCTAGCATTTCTTTTCTCCAGAAATTTCTATCTCTCTGTTATAATTTATTTCTGTTTTTATTTCCCTGGAGAATTCACAAAATCTTTTTAATATATGTAAATCTACGGCGAATTCTTTTTTCAACCATATGTTATATTTGTCAAACATATAATTCATAGTTAAGTATATTTTTTCTTACGGTATTATTGCATCTGTATCTTTCTGTTTTCAGTCGTTTTTTTTTTTTTTGCTCTGTAAAATGAAATTTAATGCACCTATAATTTTTCTTTGATTTCTGTGTTGTATTAGTTTTAGGTATTAAAATGTCCTGTATATTTTTAATTTCTTCACAAAATTGTTTGAAACTGAAGGATTTGTAATTTTCTGCATATTCATTCAGTGAAACTTCATTTTTTTCTTTAACCTAGACGCATTATCTGCAAATGAGAGTCACCAAAAATCTAAACTACGCAATAGGAATGACTGGTACAATGTGAAGATTGTCACTTTAATTCGGCGAACAATATTTTCTCATATTTTTTTAAAAGCCAAGTGGTCATTTGAAACAAATTATTTATATAGTAGATCTATACGATATTTTCATGAAATGTGCGTTGCAGAGATGGTGGCAAACAGAAGTTCACGCTAAATTAGAGAAGTTCTTAAATTTAAATCGTTGCAATTTCTGTTCATGAGGGAAATATAGAAAGAGGGGATATATGTGAAAATTCTTTATATTTAATTGGGATTAGAGAGTAATATTTACGTCGAAATTTTTAATATCGTGATGCAAAACTTGGCCGTGTTCTTGGGAAAATTTTTTTTTATAAAACGTCGAGCAGTTATTCAAGAAGAAATTTGTAAATTTTATGTTGTGCTATCAGTTATTAGAAGTAGCTGTACAATATTTGAGCCGTTCAGAGCAGAAGTTGTGTAAGTAAAAATTGGGTAATGAAGTTTAAAGTAAAAATTCTGTAAAATACAGCGCAAAGTAGCAATTAATATGTCCTTCGTGCTATCCACTGATTACTAATAGTTTAAATTGCTACTTTGTGCTGCATTTTGAAGAATGTTTACTTTAACCCTCATTACCCATTTTTGACTTACATCACTTCTGCTCTGAATGGCTCATTTATATGTGCAAAATCGGCTAGCAGTTTATCAGGGAACGATGCATCACATTACAGCATCGAAGCCGCTGCGAAATCGCAAGTCTTCGAAAATATAAAAGGAAACTTATTTCATTAAAGGAGACATCTTCTGTTATAAATTTCTTGAAGACCTAAAATTACAGAAGATAGTCGATACGAATTTTGTTTTAAAATTATATATAAATATACGAATATAGGCCTAAAGGTCGATATTTCTAAGTATTATACAATAATGTACCGTAATGTTAGAATCTCACATAACATTTTCATAATAATTATTGATAGTTTCTAATTTTTTTACGTAATAAAACACTTATTCTATTAGCTTACGAGACACGTAATCCTGAAATGTTGTAGAAGCACTGAAGAATCGAAATAGTGAACATTTTAAGTTGATAATGCACAATGCTTTGGAAACAATAACTTAATATAAAGTGAAAAGAAATGCGCGACAGCCCATGAAGGGCGAAGGCCAATCAGCTGGCTGCTGACCTCATGTTCTTATGCCTCAGCAGAGATGAACGACCATCCAACCAGAACAGAGGTATTGTGTTGTAAGCACTATGATCATTTCAGCCGTTATAGCTGGTTTTCGTAACCAGATTTCGCTACTTATCATAACTCTTCAATTTGATCACGATGCTGGGTGGATATCGGTGTCTTACACTGACCGAAATTTCATGAGAAAATTCCTTCCCCATGAGGACTCGAACTAGCGCGCATTCAGTAACATGTCATAGGCAGGATGCCTTAAAACACGACGCTACGCGAGAGATGAAAATACTGTTGTGAACTGGAATACTACAAATTGAATAAAGACAATAGTACCAAATCGGGAACATCCGTTAACTGTAGTGAAAATTCTCAACTTCCCTTCTTCTGCTTGTGCAAAAAGCCATCCTGATTCAAACAAATAATTTCATGGTTCGCAAAAAGAACTGATATTTGGGACGCTGCATTACTTAACAATAAGCAACTGACGTTTCTTTCCTGATTGTATGAATCTCTTAAGACAAAGGAACTGAATGTAAGGAAGCCGTTTTGTCAGGAACCGTTGCTAAAGAAGAACTGTCCGATAATCTTAACACAAGCGGGTGGTGACTGTCGTCTGTTTTGACAGCTCAGTGCCTCTGGGCGCTTCAGTTACGCACCGCTGCGCTGGAGAGCTTGCATCATGTACGGCGTACGCAATCCTCTTGGAGAGAACAGGTTAACATCGCCAAGCAAGTTCACTCCTCAACGTTCTCGTTATAAGCGTCATAACTATTATATAAATATACACAGAGTAGAACCTCGCTACTCCGAACTAATTGACTCCCGAACGTCCTCGGATTAACGAATGTTCGGATTATCCGAAATTCTATTTTGCGACCTATTACTTTGGATTTATATTCTCTAGGTATACACCGTATTATTTCCTTTTGTTGTAAATTTAGTTCCTGTAGTTCTTGTTACACAGTTCTGTGTTTTTTGTTTACTAATTTCGGTTCCGCAGCCTGAGGCTTATTGTGCCTAGACCCACAACTCTACTGAACACACGCACACATTGCACGACTCTCCCGTTTACTGGGTTAGGGTACCTGAGGGCCACTGCGAGACACCACGCACTGGGACAATGGTCAGACAACCAGTCCCTGTGAAAAGGTCCGAATTAAATCCCCCTGACTTCACGACCGTGAATCGAACCCGGGCCACCTTGATCAGGAGTTCGGCACGCTACCTCGTGACCAAGGAGGCGGATCAGTTCTGTGGTTTAGCCTATTATTTTTATTTCTTCAAAATCATTTGTGAAAATTTTGATCCGAACCTAATGTGAAGTTTAAAATAAATATTCTTTAATGCTTTCCTAATCTTTTCAAAGAATGATCGCAATCTGGAAGAACTGACTATGTTCGTTAAATTTCTTTTTTCTCTCCTCTTTCGGATTAACCATATTCTATTGTACTTTTATTTTCTCAACCGATTTACATTTAAGGTTTCGGCTCTGTGGCCGTTCAAAATGTTTAAGTTCCGCTCTGATCTTCCAACAGTTTTCCCACTTTACTTTTATTGTAGCCTTACGTTTATAAGGGAATTATTTGTAAAACTTCTTCTAACTCATCCATTTTTGTAGAACTCCTAACATATTTAAAAACATCTTTCCTATTGATCGTACTTTTTATTTCCGATTTTTTTAGCGTTGATGTTTCGCACCAAAAAATGCCATTGGTGTAGCCTTGATTTCATAAAATTTAGTTTTTTTCTGCTAGGGACCTATATTGTTTATTTATCTTCTCACACTATTACTTTTTT
Source organism: Periplaneta americana (assembly GCF_040183065.1). Lineage (NCBI taxonomy): Eukaryota > Metazoa > Arthropoda > Insecta > Blattodea > Blattidae > Periplaneta > Periplaneta americana. The sequence continues at coordinate 54,374,185 of NC_091131.1, read as the reverse complement.
CAAATATAAAATTTTGGCAATTCCTTAATTTGACATCACCAGACCTCACCTACTAAGAGATTCGTAAGCTGCTGTAAAGCTTTGCTAGGTTACTTGTTTCTATGATGCCATACTCTACTCAAGCGTCGACGCCAGTTCCAGTGATTTTCATGGGCACTCGCTCCGTAAAATGTTCATTTGAATGTCATGATGTCCGTGTACTGGCGTAAATGTCTGTTGCACTAGATTTCCATTCTTGCTGCACTGATGACAACGATGACGGATAATAGTGGAAAATGTTGAAATTATGGTAAAGATTCATTGGTAAGCATAACATCCAGACGTTTGAGATGGGCAGGACATGTAGCACGTATGGGCGAACCCAGAAATGCATATAGTGTGTTAGTTGGGAGGCCGGAGGGAAAAAGACCTTTGGGGAGGCCGAGACGTAGGTGGGAATATAATATTAAAATGGATTTGAGGGAGGTGGGATATGATGGTAGAGACTGGATTAATCTTGCTCAGGATAGGGACCAATGGCGGGCTTATGTGAGGGCGGTAATGAACCTCCGGGTTCCTTAAAAGCCAGTAAGTAAGTAAGTAAGTATTATGGTAAAGGAGTATCCCAAGAAAACATGTCTTAGTCCACCAGAAATGTCGGCTTTGGTGGCGCAGTCGGTAGAGTGTTGGCCTTCTGTGCCCGAGGTTGCGAGTTCGATTCCGGCATAGGTCGATGTCATTTAAGTGTGCTTAAATACGACAGGCTCATGTAAGTATATTTACTGGCATGTAAAAAAACTTCTGCGGGACAAAATTCCGGCACACCGGCGACTCTGATATCGGCAGTTGCGTCTCGTTAAATAAAACATAATTTACAACTTTTTTTCATCAAGAAATTTCACGTGAATTCGCCGGAATTCGAACTAGTCTCCAGTAGGGAAAGTCGACGTTTTAGGCATTCCACTATCAGTGTGCAAAAGGAAACTGTCGTTATTGAAATCTTCAATAAATCTCCCTGTCTGACGGGAAGAGAAGGCGGGAAGTTTCGACACAAGATATTGTCGTCTATACGTAATTCGACAGTAGACAGTAGACGGATAGCATCTATGAACCGAGCAGCGGTTCATCCTCCTTTCTCGACGCGTAGTTTCTACTCCCCGAGTTCTGATCTCTTTGTCAATTCATAAATAACTGCATGATCTTATCTAAATCACAGCCCAAACGAGTTCACACAACAAGTGACTTCGGCAAGTGGGTTTTCTTCCTGCTCAAGATTCTTACTGTTACTTAGCGTGGGACATTGCTTCTCTCTTTCTTCCATTTATGAAAAAGAAATTAAGAAACTTGAGAGACAAACTGACTACCTGAATTAATTTTCATAATTGCAACGTAACATTAACTAATTGCTTACATATCCAAGATATATTGATAATAATCAATACTTTTAATGCAATTCAAACATACTAACTATTGTATGTATGTATTTATTCACATTGCAAAGGGTATATACCCGGTGGCAGTGGTAACTAATTACACTCAATAATGACAATAATAAACTTATTAATTAAAAATACAATTAATAATACTACTAATAATTAATACTAACAATAATTTATAATAATAATAATAATAATAATAATAATAATAATAATAATAATAATAATAATAATAATAATAATAATAATAACAGGGAATATCCTAAATTAAATGAAACGATCACTTAAAATAACATTTGAAATAAATCTAATTTGTATCTTAAACCTGAGATCGAACTAAAACCCACGAGAATGATATGTTCATATCTGCACAAGTACCTTTCAACATTACACTCATTTCGCTGTCAACTCACTCACTGCACTGGAACTACGACACATTTCACTGATTCTATTCTGATTTCACTTACACTTCAAAAACATTTCACTGTTCAAATACTTTGCACTGGCACTAAAAACTATAAAACTTCACTGACAGGAACACGTTTCACTTACACTACACACTTCACTGACACAACATAATTCTTCACTGATACAACACTTCAATAACAACATATCATTTACGCCCTTTAAATACTGTGTATAATTACCGTCTATTAGTAAAGTCCTTAAGCCTATTTTTAAATACATTTTTGGTTGTTGGTAAAGCCTTTAGTAAGTCTGCAGGTAAAGCATTCCAGTTCCTGATAGTACGATTGAGAAAAGAAAATTTTCCAGTGTCCGTCCTCTGCCTTCTTTTCCTCAATTTATATGAGTGGTCGTTCCTTGAAGAGTAATTTGGCGGTTGCAACCTATTTTTTATTTCTCTCCAGGCAGGCTCACCTCTGTATGTTTTGAACAGTGCGCATAATCTAATTAGCGTTCTCCTGTCCGTGAGTGTGTCCCATTTTAATGGTGAATTTTTCCGACGACACTTGAGAGCCCGTTTTTTAATCTTTTCCAGTGTCTTAATATGTTTTAATCTGTAAGGATCCCAACATGCAGCACCATATTCCATTACTGGACGTACTAGTGATTTATATGCAATCTCTTTGGATTTATCAGAACCTTTTCTTAGTACCCTCATCACAAAGTGTAACACTCTCCATGCTTTTCCCGCTGTGTCTGTAACGTGTTCCCCCCAGCCGAGATCGCTGCTAAATGTTATTCCGAGGTATTTACATCCTATATCCTATGAAGCTCAAGATGACATTATCAGCTATTGTTATAATTCCGATATTATAGATGTCGAGTGTAGGGTCAACCTGAGTTGATTTCTAACTTTGCTGAGCACGTGATTGTGAAACATACACATATAATAAAACAGTCAATCTTTGCTCCTGTCTTTGTATTTCCAACGTTTCCGTAGCCTATCTTGCTACCAAATTCAATTCCTCTGCTCTTAAAATACGTATTTCCACCGCATAATCTTGTATCTTTTGGGAGTTACTATTTGTTGAAAATGAGATACTTATATCCAAGGCGCGGACTTTTATGACACGTAACTTTTTTTTTCTTTGCATCCTTTGCGACGCCCGTAAATATATAAATCCTGGTTACGAGCTGTTGGTTACAGAAATGTAGAGTTTTACGTCATTTTTGGTCATTTTTCGCTGTTTTAATATTCTAGGTCATTTTCTAAACTTTTAGGGCATTTTTTGTTAATTTTTTTATTTTAAGGTGGTTTTTTTTAGTAATTTAAGCTAAAGACTTCAATGATGAACTAAAATTTCCCAATATAGGAAAACTCACAAAATTAGTACTGACACTACGCCATTCAAATGCGGAATTTGAAAGGATTTTCTCGATAATAAGTAATGTCAAAAGGAAAAAGAGAAATAGACTAGGAGATGAAGCTCTCGGCTGAGTTGTTGTTGTTGTTGTTGTTGTTGTTGTTGTATGCTCTGCCTTCTAAACAAAGGAATTGTGTTAGAAAAAAATCTAGGATACAAAACTTTGAGCACAATCGTTAAAGCACTCTCAGGAGAAAGCTTTAAAACAGCGCAGATACAAAAAGAATTAACATCCAGTGATCTGTCACTCTCAAGTATGCTGCTGCGGTCAGCGCGGATGTGGAAAGAAGCTTCTCAATATATAACACTGTTCTGGCCGACAACCGCCGATCGTTCACATTTCAGAATCTTCGGATGTACAGTGTCATCTATTGCAATGGAGAGGAGTGCTTTTAATTTAAGGTACGATTTTTACTACTTATGTATCTTTCATTGCAAGCCCGGCATTCTCCAATCTTTTCTATTTTCCACCTTCCTCTCAGTCTCCGCATATGATCCTTATATCTTAATGTTGTCTATCGTTTGATATATTCTTCTACCTCGAACTCTTCTTCCGTTCACGATTCCTTCCAGTGCATCCTTCAGTAGGCAGTTTCTTCTCAGCCAGTGACCCAACCGATTCCTTTTCCTCTTCCTGATCATTTTCAGCACAATTTTTTCTTCATCCTCTCTTTCCAACACAGCTTCATTTCTTATTCTGTCTGTCAAGTCCAGTTTCTATCTGTTTTATGAGTTTACGTAGTCTGTTAGGTGAAACCATGTCTCACCCGGAAACCTTGTTATGGAGAGAATCTCTGGACTTGTAGGAAGATCCTGGAACCATCGTCATATCGATGGCTGAGAACCAGACTGTTCTAAGTCCAACTTCTTATAAGAAAGAAATCTGTGTTTAATTGTGTTCCAGTTCTTGTCTGCATATATGAATCGAACAAAATTATAAATATTCCTCTCCATAGCTATGAAGCTATTCCAAATTGTTTCATGAAGCTTTGAATGTCAGGCGTTTAAAATAGCTCTTCTGAAGAAAAAAAAAAAAGTAAAATGGGCTTGGAGCAGTCTGGTTCTGGGCCATCGATATTGCACTCTCTTTCTCTTCTATGTGTGCACTCTGTGCTGCCGTACGCCCGCCTTCTTTGCTGCCCTCTGACATAAATTTGAGTAGTTTGTTTCCTGGCTTAATCGGCGCAACGGTTTCTGTGGTGGGTTGAACAAACGTTTTATGTATATTTCAGGCCTATGTTTACCACTACCGCTTTCTCACTAACATAATTATTGATTTTCTTGGATCATCACGCACGTCAAACTCTTTTAGAAATCTATCAAAGGATTTATAATCCAGTAAGGTTTAACCAAATAAACCCGCTGCATAAGAGAATATTACTGTATGTTTGCTAACTTATCACCATTTTTGTTACTCACGGGAAGAAGACGGAGGAATGAAACGGTATTGGGAAGTACGTTAGTGATATGAATACTTACATTATGTGACGCAATAGTGATGCTATTCATCAACAAACAGGTCTGGGCAAAATACTGACATCCAAGTATTTCAAATACAAACACAAAATACTTCAAAGAATAGTATTTGAAATACAAATACAAAATACTTTTGAAAATTTAAACAAAATTCATTTGTATTTCAAATACTCAAAATACATTTGTATTTCAAATACTCTATATAGTACACAAAGAAATAAGAATATTTCTGAAAATCCAAATATTTTTACCTCGAAGTTTTATATAAACACTGTAACTGAACATTCTTCCTTTTCCCAGTCAGCAAATAATTATGCCATATATGAATAATTACTGCTCGCTTTCAAAAAAACCACTCTCTTAAAAAGTTTATCAGACAAAGGATACCCTTGCTTGTGAATGAATAAATCCTGTAAAACAGAACAGTCTTTCTACAGGCGCAGAAGACCACAAACTTGTATTATACTCTATGAAAGCTTGTTTCATTGTTGGATAATTCTGTAGAGTGCACAGGGTTGTCCCTTTGCAATTGAAGAATTAGCCTATGTGAGCTCATACTCCGCAGTAGATAAGTTCTTTTCTTTTTGCTTTTCAAAGTCTGTTGTACTTGAGTTGAAAACATAAGAATTGTTTTGATCGTCTTCAGCAGAGAACTGCCCAGCTGATATCACGCACATATTCTGTGTCCTCTTCTTATCATTTGGTAAGGCAGTGTCATGTAGCCATCTCATCTTAAATGATGGGTGGAAGCAAACTGCCAAAATAGCTCAATTTGCTTCTGGGTTCAGATCAAACATTGCTTTAAATATTGATGAAAGCAAACTTATTAGGATTGGAGTTACTTGGAATAGATGGCGTAGATTACTAGATAACAGAATAAAATATGTAATCTGTTTTGGAGGGAAATTAATGTGAGCAAAAGTTGGCCATAATAGCACGTCTTCTCATTTTGTATTAAATCAAAGGCTACGGCAATGGGTTTCAGAACTGCACAACATTCTTCAAGGTACTGAAATTCAACAACTTTGAAGGTTGACAATCCCAATTTTTCACATATACTGTTTATATCATGTTTGAATTGCAATATTTGAGAGATTGAGTCAAAAAGAGAATTCCATCGAGTTGGGCAAGGAAACTTTAATGAATATTTCAAGACATCTGATATAATTTCTGAGGATTGGGTCTCCTAGACGCATTCCATGATGCTGAACAATTAGCAAGTGTTGGGTGATGGATCCTTGATGCTGTTGGAAATTTCTTTATGGCATTAAGGAAATCAGTTGTAGCAAGAAAACTAAGTATATGGCTAGCACATCTAAAATGTGTAGGCAAATAACACAAAAGTTCATTCTTCAAATCCAAATCCAAAACTTGGAAAGGAAGAAGAAGAAAGTATTTTGAGTATTTGAAATACAAAATTCGTCAATTTTATGTATTTAAATACAAAATACAAAATACTTTCTAAAATCCTTACAAATTACAAAATACAAATGTATTTCAAATACTGCCCAGCCCTGTCAACAAATATGCAGGCTTCATCAGTTGCTAGTCATTGCTCTTCTGCTTAGGAAGTGAAAAATGAAGTTATTAATTATAATTCATATTATATTACGGAATTATTCATAGTTATTATATTAAAACATTTAATGACCATTAATTTCCATATGCTTATTATAACTAATGTTTCCGGCATGAATAATAATATGGCTACTGGAATGTCTATCTCAGTGATGTTTATCATAATCAGCATCATAGTCAAAAAGAGCACATTCCTTCCGCTCGTCATTCCTGAGTAACTAACAATACGTACACTTTTCAACAATAGACGATAATGGACAGACAGCAGTCATGGTATTTCAATCATGATTATCTATATTGATTTTCTCAGAGCCTCTATGATAATAACAAATTTATATTTAAATATCCTAATCTTGTCAATTCTAATAGTTCTAGTATTAAATTTAAAAAGTTATGTATGGATTTTATAAAAACTGAAAAATTGTAAATTTAAATTTATATACTATAATTGCATAGTAGACATAAGACAAATTGTATTGTATACTTATCAATTTCAATTCAGGAATCCGCCCCTGAGCACGAGTTCTCCTCTTTCAGGGGCGAGCTGAAGTTTTTTCTGTATATATTATATGTTATGTCATAATTATTAGCAAAATAATAAATAAATAAATAAATGAATAAATAAATAAATAAATAAAATCCAATTTGAAGTTAACACTGACTTCCACAAGGAAGTTAAACTGATTGAAATGGTAAAGATTTGTATCTGTGTGTAATCTGTGGTTTATATGGATCACTCTGTATAGGAATTCATATGTTAACAAATCTGAATGCTCAGTTGGAGGATACTTGCTTGTTGCACATTAATAGGTACTTGCTTTTCTCGACTGAAGAAGACTCAAATCAAACTACGTTAAATAGTTGTCTAATTATACTAGCAAACCATAGCAACTTTAAGGTTATGTATGCTAGAAAATTATGGTTAAAATTTCGTAAGTTTTTATAACTATATTTCCCATATAGACAGACAGGCTACGACTTGCATAGAGATATAGGCGAAGTCTAGTTATATTTTTTTCTCTTTAAGTCCGTTAAATAGTTAACATTATTATGTGGAATCAAGCATTTAACATTTCTGAACGCACTTCTGTAGGAAGCGGATTTGATGCGCATGAATACGTGCATTTCCTGCGTTTTTCTCTCTCGTCGATATGAGTTTGAGGTGTTGGAAAGTATCGCTCGGGCGTGAATTGCCAGGCGATGAGAGTTACTGGCGTGGTTTTTAGAGCTTCGCAGCATTCCGTTGTCATTGAACCAAACGAGAGAATACACTTATCCAACTTTTAAATCTTAAACTATTTCTGCACCTGACTATTTCTTATGCTTTTGTCGTTTTTAATATTCGTACCCGTTTTTATATTATTTACTATTACTTAGTCATGGATCATCGCCTTCTGAGAGCATTTGTAAAGTTATTATTAGGAACACTATGAATGAATGAATGAACGAACGAACGAATGAATGAATGGATGAATGAATGAATGAATGAACGAATGAAAAGTAAAATACAGTATCTAGTTTTATTAACATCAATATAGTGATTTTCAGATGGGAGTGGAGACAGCATATCCACAGAATGGAGGATCATAATCTTCCAAACAAGTCAACTATCAACTGAAAAGACGAAGTAATCAGGCATGACCAACGAAGTGATGGAATGATCTTTGAAAACGGAACGGTACGTAATGATAGCTTTCATTAGTCGCTTACGGTAATATATAAGATAAAATGAGGGTCAAAAGCTCCACATCATATTCATAACAAAAATAATTGTTACGTATATCCCGATTGGATACATTTCTGTTACGGGGTTAGGTACAGCTTACAGCAGTAAAATTTTGGAAAGATTCAACATTTTTTCCTCCATTACTGTAGCTTGTACAAAAATGAAAATTACTATGTGCAAAACATTGTCCTTCAGCTATATGAAAAAAAAAATATATATATTTTTACGATTTAAAAAAAAATATTTACATTTTTTTTTTTTTTCAAAATTCAATTCACTGTGCAGTGATGAAGCGTTTCCCACATAACTCAAAACTAACCAACATTCTGTGATGAAATTTTTTGTATGTATTTATGCATGTCATATCTACGATATGATGCAAGATCATTTGTCTACCTTTGATAGATTGTCTGATAAAAAATAAATTCATTTAAAAATGGTCAAATATCAGTATTTTCTTCTAACACAAAAAATATATATTATTAATTATTAATGAATGTAGTTGAAAGAGCACGACATTGTAAACATGAGTTTCAGCAATAAAATAAAAGAGAGAGAACATGAAAAAGTTAACAAGTTTATGACTTATGAGGGAAACGCTTCAACACTGCACAGTAAAATACCACCATTTTGAATTTTGAAAAAAGTATAAAATAATTTTTTGTAAACCGTAAAAATATATTTTTTTTTTCATATAGCAGAAGGACAGTATTTTACACATACAAACTTTCATTATTGTACAAGATACAGTAATGGAGGAAAAAAATGTTGAATATTTCCAAAAATTTTACTGCTGTAAGCTGTACCTAATACCTTAAAATTGTAAAAAGTCCAGTAACATTTACCGCTTCCAGTATAATATACAAACGTAAACATGTTATTTTGGGGACAAAAGGGGTAGTATGTGGCCTCGAGGGTTCACAATTTGCTGATGGTTGTGAACTATTAAAACTCGAGAAACGCCATTTAATCCTACCAAGTCCTACATATGCATGTCCACGTCATGGTCCCTGGGTAACGCTAAGCCATGTGAGGGCGCAAAGCGAGTCCTTGACGCTATAATTGAGACTTATCAGCTAAGGGAGTAAACCCTGACAGAAAATCATCGTCCCCTCAGGATTGCTGGGAGGTTAGGCGTAGGGTTGGCGACTCTACTCTGTAAAAAACTATTGCTATGAAACCCAAAGAATTAGTAAACGGACGGATTAATCGTTGGCAACCTGGCTTGAAAAAGGTAAAGAAAGTGGGAATTAAAGGATGGTGGTTGGTTGCCAGGGACAGAGATGCATGGAAGAGAGTTCTAAGGGAGGCCGAGGCTCAAATTGGGCTGTAGCGTCGATGATGATGATGATGATGATGAAACATGTTATTTTATTACAACTAATGATAAATCTAAATTGGAAATATAATTTTGATGCCATTTTAGAAAAATGTATTAATAAAGAATGTCAAAAAATTAGGTATCGATTTTATAGAAATAGGACGGTTAGGTATTGCATTGCAGGCACATTGGTATGTAGCTATAGCATGTAGTTGCTGTTGACTTTGTCTTTGACTTTGTGACAACAGCTGAACATATCGTTACAAGTAACTGAATCTGCATGATCTTCAGCATACCTACCAAAAAAGTTGCTATTGTGATGCGGAGGCTGGAGGGATCGTCGTATGGTGACATTCGGAAGAAATTTCATCGCAGGTTCCATAAAACTGGACCCACGGACAAAACATTTCACACGCTGGTGAGTATACTAGGGCAGTCGCAACGAAGTCCATACAAGGACGTCTGTCATTCTCCGACGATAACATTGAAATCATCAGGTTGCCCATCAAAATCAGTGCGGTTTTCGTCATGGTAATTGAACATTCCGCGTTCGACGATGCATGGGTGTTGCCTTTCACGCTAAAGAAGAAGCCGTACCATCTGCAGGTTCTGCACCACTTGTATGAAGAGTACTTTGCACAGCTTGTGACTTCTTTGTGTGGGGAATTATCAAAGAACGCGTGCTCGCCCGACCCATTACCACGCCGGTGGAGCTTCGAAACCGCATTACAGAAGTTGCTGTCGCCTTAACACAGACAATGCTACGGAACGTTTTTCGCGCCAATGTCGACAGTTGGAATGTATATCTCGATGTTGAAAGTGATGCTTAACGAACATATACCATTACAAACATAACCAGTACAATCACTATTTCAACAAAATCGATCTCGATACGGAGTTGCGCTCGGGCGAGGGGTCGATTCTCGCTTGGGCTGATTACCAGGTTGGTTCCCCCCCCCCCGAGGTTTTTCGCAACTGTAAGAAGAATGTCAGGAAATCTATGGCGAATATCAGGCCTCATCTCACTAAATATCATCTCGCTATCACCAATCCCATCGAAGCTAAATAACCCAGTAGCTGATAGCCTACTTACTTAAAAATGGCTTTTAAGGAACCTGAAGGTTCATTGCCGCCCTCACATAAGCCTGCCATCGGTCCCTATCCTGTGCAAGATTAATCCACTCTCTATCATCATATCCCATCTCCCTCAAATCTATTTTAATATTATCCTCCCATCTACGTCTCGGCCTCTCCAAAGGTCTTTTTCCCTCCGGCCTCCCAACTAACACTCTATATGCATTTCTGGATTTGCCCATACGTGCTACATGCCCTGCCCATCTCAAACGTCTGGATTTAATGTTCCTAATTATGTCAGGTGAAGAATACAATGCGTGAAGTTCTGCGTTGTGTCAACAAAATGTTCTATCATATGATTTGTAGACATGTCAAAGAGAAGCTGTAAGAAAAGTAAGAAAACTGTTTTTTTAACTATCTATCTAGATATTTGTTCTCACACACACTATAAAAATATGTGGAAAATTTGAGAAGCTAGACCTGTATTGAACAAGGAACCAGATGGAAAAATATATGTTCACCAAGGTGAAATGTTATAAGGTTGGTGCTAAACTATAAAATTTGTCTGAAAATGTTGGATATAATCCTTGAACAATCAATCAATCAATCAATCAATCAGTCAATCAAACTCCTGTATCTCCTCACGAGGAGCATAGGGCATTCACAAAGTGCCTCCATCGGACCCTATTTGTAGCCAACTTCTTCACTTCGCTCCATGTTTTCCCCTCCCTAGCAATTTCCTCCAAAACTGTTCTCTTCCATGTATTTGTTGGCCTTCCTCTTGTTCTACTACCCTGGGGGTTCCAATCCAAAGCCATTCTTTTTACTGCTCCATCTTCTTTCCTGATTGTGTGACCTATCCAATTCCACTTTCGTCTTTTGATTTCTATTGTGATTTCTTTCTGATTTGTTATCTTCCATAGTTCTGAGTTTGTGATTAACAAATGTTTGCAGTTTATTTCGTATAATTTTACTTGTTTTCCATGTCTCACAGCCATATAATAAGATTGATTTCACATTACTGTTAAAGATTTTAATTTTTGTAGATCTAGATATAATATAAGATTTCCATATTGGGTACAACTGGACAAATGCAGCTGATAGCCTACAGCGTCATTAATTAACCACCAAAAAAATCGATTCTTAATTTTTTGACACCCCGTAGGCCTACTTATTTAAGTGGAGTCTTGTGGGCGTAAGTTTGCCTTTGGGTTGAATTTAAGCTTACTGTTTGTAACTTCGGAAATATACGTATATAGGAACTCAGTTCTTAAAAGACAGTGACTAGAAGATCAATGTGTTAATAATATGCAGTAAAACGTCCAGTATGAAGAGGAAAAAAAATTAATACCAATGCAGGGGGAGTCGGAGCCTGTATCAAGAATCTCCTACCCTAGAGTTAATTGTCCGCCCTTGACATTATGAAATATCTGGGATTTCCGGCCGCCAAGTGATATCCCGAGTTTCTGCTGTTTAGTCAAAAGAACGCTAGTCATGGACGATGCAGAAGAATAAAATATCAAAGTTACTGCCAGATACGATGGCCTCGGAGATGACTAATGAAGGCCATGAAGCGTGACCGTCACCCTTACTGTTGGAGGTCGAGAGATTACTGGCAGGAAACTCAGCAAATTTCACTAATTTTTGGAACTAGTAGCACGATTTCGGTCTCTGTATTAACATGGTACGGTGTCCGCCGCTGTGGCGTAATGGTCAGCACGGCTGGCTATAAAACGAGCGGGCCCGGATTCAAATCCTTGTTGGGACAAGTTACCTTGTTGGGGTTTTTTCCGGACTTTTCCCTCAACTAATTGAAGCAGAATTGCTAGGTAATTTTCGGCGTTGGACTTTGGACTCATTTCGCCATAATTAATTAACATATCATCATCCATACAATAGCCCGGATTAAGTTCACGGTGCGGCGCGCTGTACTTGTACAAGAGCGCGGCCGTTCGGCTACCCAATCATTCATAAGAATAGGAGTGGTAAGCACAATAAGCTTCTGGCTGCAATGGTAAGCCTTCGTGTCCCTCCGCCATAAAAAAAAACATGGTACGGTGTAAAAATCATTGAAATAAATTGCTCGTCATTCCTCGCTTCCAGAACGACATGTCCATCGACAAAATGTCCATTTTTCATGCAGTCCAATTGGAATTATGCCCATACGAATAGCCTATAGGTCCATAATACACACATGATCACTGTAATTATGTCTAGTACCAAAATGTCCACTTCACATGATGACCACGTGTCTTCAGTGTCCATTATGTATAATACGTTGTGTCCGTAAAGTCATAGTGCAGTTTTGAACACTTATAGTGGCTAAACGAAATGAAACAAAAGGATGAAATTTACGATACATTGAAGAGTATGTCAAAGCGTTTCTGAAGCATAAATTTCAATTTTGTGAGCGCGCAGGTAATGGCGCAACACAGAATGAAGCGAATCGCGTCATTTAGTCAAGATGTGGACGGTGCAAAGGAAAGTTCAATGCGTCCTGTGGTTTGCAAAATTTGAATCCGCGATGCGTGTTCGTCGTGAAATCGTCGCTTGTACAATGATGAGCCGCCACATAGAAATAACATTCACTGGTGGGATAAGCAGCTGAAGGAAACTGGAAGCTTGTTGGACCAAAAACGTTCTGATAGGCCTTCGGTTAGTGACGAGTCTGTTGAAGCTACAAGGGATAGCTACCTAAGGAGCGCCAAGAACTCCGTGCGAACCTGTGCTCGAAATCTAGGCCTGAAGAAAACTACAGTTCATAAAGTTTTTAAAAAGTCTACGTTTTACGGGTTACAAACTGCAGTTGTTACACGCTATCCGCCCAACTGATGAACCCGAACGATTTGAGTTTGTTGTACAGATGCTTGACGAGATGGACAATGATGAACAATATATTCTTACAGAAGATTGTGTTTAGTGATGAGGCCACATTCCATGTGTGTGGTCATGTTCATCGCCATAACGTGAGGGTATGGGCTTCTGAAAATCCTTGTGCCTACTTTGGGTATGAACGCAACACCGCTAAGGTGAACGTCTGTTGAGTCCTCATGCATGATAAAATTATAGATGGCGTGTATCGTCTCAAATGCAGGTAGTAAGGCCGTAAAAAGCATTACAAGAGGGGTTCGGCCGGCGCCGTGTATCGTGTCCCGGCATAGCTCAGTTGGAAAGAGCGCTCAGCGCGCAGAGCTGAGAGGTCCTGGGTTCGATTCCCGGTGCCGGTACGAATTTTTCTCGTATTAAATAGTAATAATACACATTGGCTACTTCATAGTAGTCGTGTAATATTCAATGAGGTGGGCGACACCTCATACATAATGAATATTTGATGTATTAACTGTTAGCAGTTTTCACAAACTGATGTTGAATATGGCCATAAAGTCATTTAAATATGCGCTCCTACATATATGGCGTGTATCGGCTCAAATGCAGGTCGTAAGGCCGTAAAAAGCATTACGAGAGGGGTTCGGCCGGCGCCGTGTATCGTGCCCCGGCATAGCTCAGTTGGAAAAAGTGCTCAGCGCGCAGAGATGAGAGGTCCTGGGTTCGATTCCCGGTGCCGGTACGAATTTTTCTAGTATTAAATAGTAATAATACCATATTTCTTTACGGAACAGACTGTGACGTCAAACAACTACTTGACATGTTGCAATTGTATGCAGTACCACAAATTCAAGATGAAGGCGAAAGTGTCACCTGTCAATAAGATGGTATTCCTCCACACTAAGCCAACATTGTTCGCGAGTTTCTTGAGACAATATGTTCCCCGACCAGTTACTACAGACTGTGGAGGAAGGTTATTCCTAGCAAAATTTCCTTAAATATCGAAATTGGAATCGGGGACTTGAGCAGTATCTTTCTCGCTCAAGAAGTTGATATGTTTACACAGGGAAAGTAGTTGCCGACCTTCGCTAGGCGATGGAGACAATTGAATGTAGTGGCAAGCACGACTTCTGCATGAAGTCCACTATAATCTCTCCAGCCTTGCTACTATAAACAATGTTTTCTGTGGCTGAGAGAAAAATTACTGGTTCGATTCTCTTCTCGTCAGAAAACGAGAAATGCCTCCTTGACTGCACAGGCTATACTGTAATGGTTTGTCCTCATCAGCAGTTTGCAATAAATCAGATGAGGCTTGGCAGCTTCTTTGGGATCCAGTTTCAAGGTCACAATGATGTTAGCCATGAGACAACTTTAACTGTCAGTAGGCTCGTCGAGTCAAAGCATGCGTAATGGTCGCCAATTTCCTGTCTTATGCTGCTCATCGTCTTCTGATATACTAGCGATATTTCTTCTGCCAAGTAGTTTCATATAAGTTTCTGTGACTGACATCTTCATAAAGTAGGTTATTTTACGACACTTTATCAATATCTTAAGTTATTTAGCGTCTGAATGATATGAAGGTGATAATGCCGATGAAACGAGTCCGGGGTCCAGCACCTAAAGTTGCCCAGCATTTGCTCATATTTGGATTGAGGGAAAACCCCGGGAAAAACCTCAACCAGGTAACTTGCCCCGACCGGGAATCGAACCCGGACCACCTGGTTTGCGGCCAGACGCACTAAACGTTACTCCACAGGTGTGGACTAAAGCCTTTAAATGTTTAATTTAGTAGCATATATATTTTTTGTACTATTTAAACCGGATTTAAAATAAAACGTCACTGCAAAGTCATTCACTTAAATTGCATTTATAATATTATTACCTTTAGTCTACTTTACTGCAATTCAAATTGAAAATAATTGGATTATTATCATACGAATTAGTTGATTTTTTTGCAGCGTATGATTCATGGTAACATTCTTTGGAATTCTAACAACATGTTTGGTAACTTATTTATGATCGTAGTGTCCTTCACGTCCTTTGCAGTAGTCATCACTGTCGCTCTCCAGATCAAGATCTCTCCAACGGTAGCTGTCTGTTTACAATATTGTCTTCGTGTCTATGACGCAAAGCAAGAATCACATTTTGTTGGCGATTGAGTGACGAAAACAACGTCTAAAACCCAGATGTAACTATAACAAAATAAATTAGTTCAAGCTTTTCAATTCTTAGTTGGGATCTACTGAACGGACAAGTAATGTCTAACAGACTAGAGTCCACACCTGTGGAGTAACGATCAGCGCGTCTGGCTGCAAAACCAGGTGGCCCAGGTTCAAATCGCGGTCGGGGCAAGTTACCTGGTTGAGGTTTTTCCGGGGTTTTCCCTCAACCCAATACGAGCAAATGCTGGGTAACTTTCGGTGTTGGAACCCGGACTCATTTCACCGGCATTATCACCTTCATATCATTCAGACGCTAAATAACCTAGATGTTGATACAGCGTCGTAAAATAACTCAATAAAAAAACAGACTAGAGTTCATGAATATTAATAAGAAAACAGTTGTCACACGAAAATGTTACCTGTTAAAATAATTCATAATAAAATGTAGACCTACTCCATCACACGTGAACAGGAAATTCTTGTTATATGTAGGTACACTAAAAAAAAAAGTTAAGAAAACTGGATAAGAATACACCTATCATATTCACTAATTTCTGGAGAAATACTATTTGTGTAACATTGTCACACACGAATTGGACTCAAGTATGCAGACGTAATGGTCTATGACTGGCTGATTGACTTTACAAGGGCCGGGTCCGGAATGGATCCATGCACGTAGGCTCACAGTGATCTATTCTGCGCCTTATATGCGAGGATTATTCCTGTCCGATAGGTGACCTGGCGGCAACAGTGATTTCGATGCTGACAGACGAGTTATTCTGCCTCAGCCCTGATAGAGCCAGATCCATTCCCAGACGAATACCTGATAAACCCCATGGCCCGGAATCGCAAGCCCTCATAACTTAACAATATCAGTGTTGGATATCTATGCTAACCCGAAGACTTTATTCCAGCTCATTATTACTATCATGGATGATAGTGTTGGTGGAATGAAATAGGGAAATGGGAGTAATACGAGAAAAAACCCTCTGCGACGTCTATTTTGTGTAGAACAACTTCCATCATTAGCAGGATCACTAAGGTTGGTCGCAAGAAATTTCTGGTCCGCTATAACTTCCAGAGCGTCATATCAAAAATGTTGCGGGTGGATTTTCTCTGTAAAAGACTCAGTTGGACCGTAATCCATCTTCGAAATTTTTTGTGAATTGAAGGGTTCAGAACCATAGCGGGCCAAGCGCCATTTACTAAAACCGTAGAAAACAAGGTTTAAAATGAAGTTATTACCATAATTCATTGGAAACATATAGCAAGTAATATAAAGTATACACATTAAAACTAAATTATATATCATTAAACTATGGTATTCACTTAACTTTAACTCTTGCTTTCTCCGTTTTTAATAAATGGCGCTTGGTCCACTATGACTCTGAACCCTTGGATTGTAAAGCAAAACATATTCTTAAATTAAATCGAGGAATTTTACAATACTCGCAGACGGTTGATCGCCGTAGAAATAAACTTTATGTAACCTTGGCGAAATATTACAAGCGGCGGTAGCGGGATCATATCTCTTCTATGTGCTCGCTTTCTACAGATTTTTTTTGTAGAGAAACCGCCAGGAGTTCCACTCAATCGAAAGTGAATTGCGGCTTTTTTCTATTGCTCATAATGGAATGGTTCAGTTATTTGTCTGTGGAGAGCCGCTTCCTAGAACTAGAAACACGCCTTAATCTCATCAAGTCTACACCGATCTCGTAAAGTTATACGCTCTAACAGTTCTATAATTTAACCAGCTTAGTTGTAATAAAAAATTGTTTCTAATAGCGCACCAAGGCGCAAAAGTATTTTCTTAAATAAACAAAATTGTATAGTAATGTTCTATTCTTAGATAATGACACAAGAAAAAGGACTGAAGGTCCACAAAATTTCACACAATATTTTTAGACCTTACTCACAACACTCTGAAATCTAACAGAGAACTGGAGAATGCATCTAGTGAAGCGCTCTATCTATTTGTAAATAACGGCCGAGGCCATACATTTGAATTTTCATTTGAAAAAATCATCACCATCCACAAGTCGTCCACATCTGTGGAGTAACGGTCAGCGCGTCTGGCCGCGAAACCAGGTGACCCGGGTTCGAATCCCGGTCGGGGCAAGTTACCTGGTTGGGTTTTTTCCGGGGTTTTCCCTCAACCCAATACGAGAAAATGCTGGGTAACTTTCGGTGCTGGACCGCGGACTCATTTCACCGGCATTATCACCTTCATTTCATTCAGACGCTAAATAACCTAGATGTTGATACAGCGTCGTAAAATAAAACAATAAAATAAAATAAATCCACAAGTCTAAGTCAGCAGAAGCTATAGCTAATAATATGAAATGGCGCAAATTTCGTCAATTAAACAGCAAACACGGAGTTTCATCAGTTGTTACAATTGGCTACGGCATTCAAACTCAGTGGCAATATTTATATCAGAATAGGGTATTGCTTACTCGTTTATAATTTGTAGACCCTAGCTACTTGGAATATTAGCTTTTAGTATCTAAAAATCCATTCCCTAATAAGTTAATATTATTACAGCAGGATGAGTAATATATTCTGGAGTAGACGCGACGATATAATTGATCGTCTCGCCACTAGATAAGGCACATTTCTTAACATGCAAAGTAAATTCAACTGGCTATCATGTAAACAATGTATATGGAGCGTATTTTGCGTGGAATCTTTGGTTGTGGGTTTGATTTCCGAGCTGGACGTGGATGCCTGCATCTATAAATTTGATATCCTATGTTATCTTCGATGGAGGATCGGTGTAGTGTTGGTAATACTTGACGGTAATTCATGTAGTCGTCCAATAGTAATATGCGTTACAAGAGCGGTATGTTGAAGTTTTCAAGTTCGAGGAAAAGTTTGAAAAAGCGAAACGTAGCTGAGCTTTTCTAATTTCCGAGAATTGAAAGAAAACATACCGCTCGTGTATCGTACATTATTTTGTGCAAAGATCGTTTATTACATACCTGAAAGACGAATTTCTAATTGCAATGAAATCTCCATCTTGGTGTCTGTTCAATGACGGCAAATTTGCAAATATATATATATATATCTTCAACATTGTTGCTTTAAAATATTTTCTGTGTTTACTATACTCCAGCAGGCCGTGATATACGTCTGTCTTTTTTTCCCCCCAGTCTATAAATGCGAACTTAAAACAAACGGTAAGGTTATGTAATGATTTAGAGTTTGCTTAATTTTTGCAAATATTTAAAAACAATAATTAACAGTGCAATTTAGGTGAAATTGCAGTGGTAAGTTTCCAATTTATAATTATTACTATATTGAACGCCTCTAAAAATAATATGTTAAAAGTCTAAAGCAGTAAAATCAATATGTCACTTAAGCGGTAAGAAGAGGGAAATTGTTATGTGTGTTCGGTTGGGAATACTGAATGTGGAATTTTATATTTTCCGCGGATTAGTTTTGTGCGGAAACCAAGCAAATACGCACGATCTCGCACAAAATAAATTTGTCAGGGCTAGAAAAAATGTAGTCAAACTGTGACAGAATTATAGCGTCACGGGGCAATAAATTCTATGTGCAAGTATTCTTTTTTTGTATTAAATGAAGTTCACAGAAATCATTACCATGCTAAAAAATAGACTTGGAGATATGCACGAAAATACGTGTTTTCGATTATCCGTTACAGAGGAAGTTGTTTTCATCACATTGATTGTCTGTCCTGTGTATTACAGCCTTTCCTTCTAAGCCATTATTATGATTTTCGGATTTTTTTCTATTCGATCTATTACGGAAACACGCATAACAAATATAATAATTTCTATTATAATATAAAAATATTTGAAAATATTATGTCACAACATAAAAATTATTTGAAAATATTAGGTTTGTGTTAATAGTCAACAAAACGCTTATTTACTCAAAATCTACTCAGATTATTTTTGCTTGCCTTTTACATAACAATAATGTCATATGAAATACAACAGATCGTGAGTTTCTACGAGTTATTGATTCAGCACAACATTAAAATTTTCATAAGTTTGCCTCAATTCGATAACTTCATCACACAAAAGTTTATGAATTAAATTATCTACATCAGTTAATTGCTTACAAGTTAACATGAATTAATAATTTTAGGAAATAAGGTCAAACGTGCAATAGAAGCCATAGATTTACATAAATCTATGATTCCTGTATAGTTTACCTTTTTGAGTAATAATATGGTATAGATGTTTAAAAGTGCCACAGAGTCGAAATTGCGTCCTTATGTTCAGTTATCCGATATTCGAATACTTAAACCTATAATATACAGGGTGTTAACTAATATGTGAAAAACCTTTGTAGAAAAAAAATGTTCACGAAAATATGCAGTCAATTTATCTATGTTTTCAATTACAGTCACCATATAGTTCAAACATTTTTGCTTAGAACAATATTATTTTTACATCTTTCTTTACTAAGTCCATCCATAAGTCTACCAAAAGTGCTCAAAATGGTACCATAAGTTATGTTATAATGCAGCCTTTTAAGCTCCGTATCAGATGTTATAATGCTCATTGGTCTTCCACAATCTGAAAATCTTTCCTCAAAAGAGCCTGTTTCCACAAGGCGTTCATATATTCTCCGGAAGGTTTTGTTGTTGGAAACTTTTCAGCATACAAATGCATTGCTTCATTCGCATTGTAATTAGCACGTCCATATTTGAGTTGCATATCTGCTAATTGTCTGATTACAATTCTGTACATTTTAACACAAATACAGAAGCAAATAAAAGATACTAACAAACCTCAATAACAAATAACTGATCTTGAAGCTTCCATTATCTCTCGTTTTCAGTTGCCAGGTGACAATATTGATAGATTCTCTATTTTTTTACAAAACCTACTGATTTAATAAACATTACCCACTAATGTAATAGTAGTAAATAACTAATCAATATGATAGAAAAGAATCTGTAATTAAAAACAAAGCAAAATTCACTAAATATTTACATAAACTTTCTTGCTTCTATTAAGTCCTCTTTCCATTTCCCAATGCTTTCCCACATACATTTTGAAACGCAGCAGATGGAGTAAGATCACGGGATTCCCGCTAGACGTCTTCTTGTTGAAATAACCCGCAACGAATCAAAGCTTCTTGAAGGTTTCTTCATCAGCGTCTTCAATTAGAAGATTTGCTGAGGTGTTGCAGCAAGGCCTGATGACGCACTAAGTCATTTAGGGAGCGGGTAAGCCTAACCTCTTGTCTTCCTGGACGCAGTGACGAAGCACCTGGTCTGACACCGAGTTGTCTTCCTTATTGTTTTTTCTTTCTCTGTTAATATATTTTCAGCTCAAGTGGCTGTCCAAATATGGAACGTCTGCTATGCAGTGGAGGATATGTACCAGCTCTTGAAAGCTCGGGCACTTCCCCGTGGACTGCTTGTAAAAAGAGGTCCACGGATATAATCAGTGCTATGTGTATTATGACAGGGAAAACGGAAGTACCCAGAGAAATTTTGTTAATAAAATCTTCAATTATAGACCGGGTCAGCTTACTTCATACCCTAAGGGTGAAACCTAACCATTTTTCCCCCATTACTAGTACATATGCTAGTGGATTGTGGTGATTTTCTAGTTTGCAGGTTGAATTTTCTTTTGTCAACTTCGTTTCGAATTTCGATAATGAGAAATACTACAAATGGTAGTGATTTTGTAACTGGTATGTTGGCAGCTGAGACAAATATCGACAATATTTGTCGGTACTGGAGTGCCATGAAATTAAAATTGTTCTAGATTTCTGAGCCGGTTACTGGAAGCTAGTGAAATTTGAATATACTAATAATTAATTAATATCAGTATTAATATTAATACATAATAGTTATTTTATGTGTTGCGTTGTGGTTATAATTCAAGACTATAGTCAGGTATAAGTTTTCGGAGTTAGTACTAATAATTTCATGTGGTCAAACAAAATACATTTTTTAGATTAGGTCTCGTGAGTCAATTGTTTAGTCAAACCAATGAATTTCGTATTGCCAGACAAAATACTTGACATGTTGATCACTTTCCCGCATAGTTTGCCTATGAAAATATGTTATAAATTATTGAATTATTTAGAATAACGTTCCAACATAAAGTACGGTAAGTAAATAAGTAATTTAGTACGTAGGATCGTGTGATATCTGGTAACAGTTGGCAACACTGGCAAGACGGCAATATTTGCTGTTTAGGAACTGCTCTTATGTGATCCTCGCTATAGAACTCACCGGTATTTAAATCTGCGCTTCTACAGTATAAAACTGACGTTCTAGTCTTTAGGTTAGTGGTGCTCTTCATTTAACACTACTCAATCTGAGGGTTGGGTATGCAGATTTTTATTTACGAAATTCGAAAAAATATACTCCTAAAAATGTTTCCATTACACAGTCGTTTTATATGGGTTCAGGATCATACCATCATACGAATGGGATCAGAGTCGGTTCTGTCGTTTGAGGACGTATTGCAGTTTAGTAAAGCCCGGGCTCAAGCCCGTGTGAATGAGTGATTCATAATTTTCAGACGGCTCCGGATTTTACTACCTCGTGTCAAACAGAGGTGCAGGTCTCTTTCGAGGGCTGAAGATAGCCAGGCGTGTTGTCAACATCACCTCCTTCTAGTACGATTATCAAGAAAGCATGTAACATCTATTTCCCTGATTACTCTTCGCCTCAATGGCGTATATACGCGTAGATTTACTATATGGTACATTATGTTACAGGTTTCACTCTAACGCAAGTCATACGACGAAGTGAAGAGAAGCGACTGAAAGCATTTGAAGTGTGGATAGGGAGAAGAATGGAGCATGTGAAACTGGCAGACAAAATAAGAAATGAAGCTGAGCTAGATAGAGTGGATAAAGAAAGAATAATGCTGAAACTGACCAAGAAGAGAGAAAGAAATCGGCTGAGTTATGGCTGGTTCACAATAAACTGGGAACGGAAACGGCAACGAGAACGAGTACGGAAATATTGTTAAAATAAATGTATTTAAATGTGAGGATTCACAATTAACTATTGTGAACGTTCACATTTAAACACATTTATTTTAACATTATTTCCGTTCTCGTTCTCGTTGCCGTTTCCGTTCCCGGTTTATTGTGAACCAGCCTTTACTGGTTAAGAAAAACTGCCTACTCTGGAGGATGCACTGGAAGGAATGGTGAACGAAAAAAAATGGGAACAGGAGATATCGGATGATAGGCAACACTAAGATATATGGAATCGAATGCAAAATCAAATTATAGTTTATTTGACGCGTCGCCGGTGTGCCGGAATTTTTTCCCGCAGAAGTTCTTTTACATGCCAGTAAATCTACTGACATGAGCCTGTCACATTTTAGCACACTTAAATAATAGTTCGAAAATAATTTCTCTTTTTTTCGGAAAGAGTTTCTTATTCTTCAGCCATAGGTATGCCATTCCTATTGTAATGGAAATTCTGAAGGCCTCTCTTCAAGTTCTACATTATCATTGATAATGTTAACACATACATTTTTGTTTTAAATGTACAAAACGAATAATTTTATTATTTTGCTCATTTCATTTTTCCTTATATATTTTGATGCTTCTAATTCCAGATTCCAGTGGTCAACTTCACTTGAGAACGGATGATTTTCAATAAATCTTAGTAGTATCTGCGATTGCAACTATACAGTAAGTATTATTCCAGTGACCGGAAATAAACATCAAAATCTTTTTATATTATTAGGATAACATTAATATGTGATCGGTCTATAAATTTAATACCTCTCCATAAATATACAAATAATAATAATAATAATAATAATAATAATAATTATTATTATTATTATTATTATCATAATAATAATAATAATACCTATTATTATTATTATCATCATTATTATTGTAATATCTGCGAATGGAACTATACAGTAAGTAGTATTCCTGTGACCAGAAATATAAAAATCTTTTTTAATTATTAGGATAGCATTATTATGTGATCGATCTATAAATTTAATATCCTTCAATAAACAAACAAATAATTATTGTGACAAATATGAACCTGGCGGACGGAATCACCTATTGCATTAGACCTATTAAGTTTTGGAACATAGTATCTCTGTAGTTTACATATTATATAATATCACATGTCTTCTAATAGTTGTGATCTTATTATTTTTATTATTAATATTATTATTATTATTATTATTATCATTATTGTGATATCTGCGAATGGAACTATACAGTAAGTAGTATTCCTGTGACCAGAAATATAAAAATCTTTTTTAATTATTAGGATAGCATTATTATGTGATCGATCTATAAATTTAATATCCTTCCATAAACAAACAAATAATTATTGTGTCAAATATGAACCTGGCGGACGAAAGCAGCTATTGCATTAGACCTATTAAGTTTTGGAACATAATATTTCTGTAGTTTAATATCACATGCCTTATAATAGTTGTGTAGATCTTAGGCTATTTTCTTATATGAATGTAACCTATATGGCATTTCGCATCGTCGTCATTGCTTTACGCAACCTCAAGACTTCCGCAAGGTCAATCGACACCAACACAAAAAGTGGATGTCCACAGCGTGGATGAGGATGGCGGGTTAGAGTTCAAAGACTGTTAGTTGAAGGAAAACCACCAAGAGCTCTTGTGCGGGGAATTTTGCAAATAAATTGAGAAGGTCGCAGATTGTAAATCCCCGTGCATGTTTGCGACGCGCCCATAACACAATTTAACTTACGCACCGTTCGCTTTTATTTAGTTAGGACTTTAGAAGAAAATACATTTCAATCTCAACAACATCTGGTTCGAATACTGACTAAATGACTGTTTTTGTAACTCGTTATAATAATCTTCAAAGCAATTTTTCTAGGAATTTCTGTTATGAACATGTGTGGGCTCCGCGCCGTCGCGTCGAGGTCTATTAGCATCACGCTTGGACTTGCGTTACGGAAAGAGCGATGCTTCGAATAGTCATGGAGGAAGAAATTTTCTCATGAAATTTGGGCCAGTGTATGGGACTGGTGCCTGTTCAGCATCGTGATGAATTTTGGGAGCTACGATAGGTAGCGAAAAACAGCTAATGGCTGAGGGATCATTGTGCTGGATGATCGTTCACCTCTTCTGAGCCATATGGGTATGAGGCCAGCAGTCAGCTAGTCGACCTTGGTCCTTCTTGGACTGTCGAGCCACGAATATTATTTTTTACATGTAGACACTGAATTTCGTTAACTTAAGAAGTGTGTTATTTCAAATTTAATTTATTAAATTTCATGCATTCAGTTCTTGTTCACTGAAATTTTTGTGATCATTAACTTAAATACATAATTGAATAAAAGTATTAAAAGTCATCTAATGGATATCATATGTGTCGAATGATGAACCGGCCGAGAGCGATGGATTTATTAATGACGATATAAATCCTTAGCGGGCTTCTTTTGAAATTAAAGTAAAGCTGGGTGATCCATCTTGAAGAATAAAACATGCAAAAGAATATGTCTTCAATCAGAGGGTTCCAGATAAAAATAACAAATTATTCAACAAATTAAAATTAAACTCTCAAAATAGTTACCATCGACCAAAATGCTGTTATTGAGAGTAATTAATTCCATCTAATAGATGTCCCTATTTCAGCTATACAATTGAAAGGGTTCAGAGCCATAACGGGCCAAGCGCCATTTACTAAAAACGGAGAAAGCAAGGGTTAAAGTTAAGTAAATATCATAATTTAATGAAGTTTGACATCTCATTTAGTTTTAATGTGCATACTTTATATTACTTGCTATATGTTTCGTTAAATTATGGTAATCACTTAATTTTAACTCTTGTTTTCTCCGTTTTTAATAAATGGCGCTTGGCCCACTATGGCTCTGAACCCTTCAATTCTTCCCATAGCACCACCAATCTAACAGAAACCAGGAAAGTCTAAGACGTTCTTTCCTGTTTGTTTTACAGGAAAATTTTACAAGGAAAATTGTTAAGGGAATCTAAAATTCATCGAAATTCACTAACAATTATTTTACAGGTTCAGAGGAATTCATTAAATTATTCTTGCCTTTGCACTTGTTTCTACGTTCACAACATAGATTTGTTTGTCGAACCATAATCAAAGACAGACTACATTCATTCCTTCATAAAATAAAAGAACAATACCCAATGTCAACAGTAGACATTACCTACATATTTTATCTCTGCCTTCAGGATTAAATTTGCTCCGTGATGATGACCTCTTGGATATAAACCGGAAATCACATTAAAATTTGAACACAGGATATTAGGAAAGGCAAAATCCAGCATTTATTTTAGAATTTTATTTAATTAATTCCTCTCAACCTATTAATAAAATAATGAAATATGGTTAATAATAATAATGATAATAATTGTAATAATAATAATTGGTATTAATAATGATGATAAAATGATTACCTCTTATGTTTATAATGCTGTTCAAAATAATAATTCCTTCAGTTATAGTAATGGTTTATAAACTGCCCTCGAGGAGATTCTTAGTTTCATTTCTCTGATGGATACTTTGAATTTTATATACCCATTTAATTATATTAATAATGAGTTCCAATTTCATTCCCTCACAGGTCTCTAGATTTGACCGTATCGGATGTTATTTTAAGTAAGTATATGATAAACATCGCCTAATAGATCAAAATTAACTATTTTTAACATTTAAAATAATCTGTAAATGAAGGTTAGACCCAACATGCTAAAATACACGTGAATTGACATCGATATAGGTAATTTCGGTATGTATCGTGCCTTTGGAGAACATTGTGAAATGTTTTGAAGTAATGATTACACACTTTCCTTACGTGACACTGTAAACATAATGAGCAAAAATTTTAGTAATCCCTGAGTTAAACGTTAACTTCTTACCACGGAGACCAGAGTTCGATGCTCGGTAAAATCTATCAGAATTTTGCTTGATGAAGAGACTGGTGTTTGAAATTCTGTCTGCATCATCCTATTCTTGCTCTTTAATGATCATGTCATCATGTAATCGACAGTGATCTAACCTGCTCCTTTTCGCTTCCATCTTCCGTTTAGACAAAGATATCTATTAGCCTTGTAATTACGTTCCTCTCCTGCAGGCACGAGCCCCACCTGGACCGGTATAACATGCGTCAATTGCTTTCACAAGCGCAGTCAGCCACTTTCAACATTGCTGCGAAATTCCTCGCATCTTGTACCATGCAAGTTCACGAAAACAAACAAAAAACTTTTACATCAATTTTATTGCTCTTAAAGGGGGCTTGATGGCCTTATCCCTACAAGGTTAAATAAATATATACTGCTACAATACTACTGCTACTAAATTTTCGAACAATAACATCAACATAACAGTCTGGAAAATGTTACGCATCACTTTCTTTATACCCGACCTCACATACTAACCAGACCACATTTTACTACAAAAATGCTTAATTTTGAACAATTTTTTAAAATTTGTAATCAGCAAATAGATGTACTATAATAAAAGAGAAAAATTGAAATGGCATTGTATATTTTCAAACATTACTTCAATAAGGGGAGATATTTTTGTCCACTTAGACATATTTCAGTAAAACTATCAGTGAAAACGATTAAACAATAACACAATAAGATAGAATAATTCATAACGGAGAATAAATAATATTTTCATACTTTAATATATCAATTACATATTTAAATATATAAATTTCTGAGAAGGAGACATAAAGTATCCCCCTTTGATATTGCTAGGATTAATATATTTTAAATTCTTGCTATGTTACTGAATAATGCCAAAATCCCATTCAATATCGGTTTTCTGTTGCCTCTAATTATTTCGTTTATTCTGGAAACTTGTGTCATATTAAACTGTTATATTTAGTTCGATTCATTCCTAGAAATAACCAGTCGGTTATGTTTTAGATTTGGTGTGGGCTCAGAATTATTTAATATATTTTTAATTCTTGCTACCTTACCTAATACAGCGAAACTTCTCCTTACGGATACCCCCAAGATACGGACACTCCTCAAATACGGACAGATTTTTATGTCCCAACTGAAATAATATAACAATAATGATAAATTTGACTCTCGTTTACGGACACTCTCAGACACGGACACGGACAGCTGTTTCACAGTCCTAAAGCTTGCTTTACCTCCTGACTGCGGACAGAACTTGGATTTCAAGACCTAATGTGTTACAAAAATGGAAAATTTAGTTTTGAGAACTATACAGAAATTTCTTAACATGAAAGAAGACAATAAGGGTCTCATAGGCTACCATTAGCCCAGCCGGCTACCCCTTGTTAGCTGAAAGCGGGTGAATGAACAATCATCAAATTTAATCTGTCTGATGGGTCCAAGGTTTCCGCGATCGTGAAATTGTATTCGACACATGATAGGATTAATAGGATTATTCTCTTCACTTCAATCAGTTGTACTGTTTCGAGAGACATGACACCTGAACATAAAAGTTAAGTTGAAAACTCTAAACTACAGTACTGCATAACTGTTGACGCGGAATAAAATTTAATGGCACAATACTATATTTTCCTTTTTCGGTCTTATCTGCTGTAGTTCAAAGTTGCAAATAATTTACTGTAGTATACTGTATTTGGAATTGAACTACAGTAATACGTTTAATTTAAAGCGTGAAGGGATACATAATGCATATTATAAATTTACTGTTAGATTGGGGAGCCTCCCTCTCAATAAACGACACCTCCCAGATGCGGACAGATTGTTACGTCCCTTCAATGTTCGTAAATGAGAGGTTTCACTGTAATGCCAAAACTCTATTCAATATCGGCTTTCTAGTGCCCTAAATTTATTCCGTTTATTCTGAAAACTTGTGTCATATTAAAATACGTGTAAAGTAGAACGCGAGAATTATACGTAGGCCTGTAGATCACTTCTGACCAAACACTGTTTAGAGCTGTTTCGGAAATATGACAGAACGGTCACTGCGACGCACAATTACTACGTACCGTGCTATTGTGTGTACAGTATTCAGCTTAGGGATTTTTTTCTTCTCATTTCTGGCCCTTATTACCATTAGTCCTCCGAGTATAAATCTGCATTTCATTCGTAACCGTACCAAGGGCTCTCTCGAAACACCTATAGCATGACATATTTCTTTTATCGAATTACTTATGGTCACTTTTTTTTATAAATAGTGAAATATTTATCCCTGACAGACCAACACAAATACACAATTTGCCTACACATCATCTTACCTTTTTTTGTGTCCATGATAATTGATTTGCGTGTAGAAATGGCTTTAACTCGTAATCAACATACAAACACTAACCCTGAAGAAATGTCGTGCACACTCAACACCGATCAGATGATAACACTGGGGAGTAATGACCACTTAGGACGCAATGGGATGAGACAAAACAATAAACACAGTATTGAAATCCTGTGCTGATAAATATTTTCGTGACGCGTGAACATTACTGTCTTTCTTTGATTGTGGAAGGAGAACGACAGGAAATAATTACTTATATTCTATTTTGTTATTGATAACAATGCCAAATACGTATAATCAGTGAATTTTTTCGGCCATAAAAGGAATATTTTTTTCGACAAGGAAGCAAATATTTAGAAGGATATCAGCATATTTACTGTATTATTACTAAACACCTCCAAGAAATTTGAAATTCCATTTTCCTAAATTAGAAATTTATAGTTTAAATGTTTTATTGGATATTCATGTTGTTGTCAACAAGTAGGAACATGACATGTATGTTCTTTATCTATATTAGTTAAAGAAACTAAGGCATTCCAAGTTTAATGAATGTATTTTGTAACAACTTGACTGCAGATAACGGCAAAATTTACCACCAACGAAATGTAACTGAGATAAGTTAATGATAGTCAATTTATTATTGCACTGCATTTTGAGAATGAGACGCTCCTTATGTTCAGGATCTGAAGAAAAACGCAAATTTTATAATAAAATCAGCAATGTTGCCAAGTTTTCCAGTAGTTACTGTGTTGTCGACAATGTCATGTGCGATACAGCAGCGGCCAAAACTATGAGTCCATCTCTCTGAAAATAGTAATTTTCAAGTCAATCTATTGCATTAGGTTGAATCTTGAAATTGATATAATCAATGTACGTAGCAGTTTAAAATACGTTGGATTAAGATGTTTCATGAATTTTATTTAAGGGGAAGGGAATATAGATGAAAGATCATTTTTAACAGTTTGTCTGTTTATTCAGCAAAATTAAAGCATTCCATTTATAATAAAGTACTACAGTTTCTAATGTAAAAATACGAGCAAAAAGAAAAAAATCTCCCGAATCTAACATTTCGGTTGCAGGTAAACATTTCCACAAACAGAAATGTCCAGACACAAAATGTAGACAGTACAAAAACGTCCGTTAAATTGAAATGTCCACTACCAAAATGTCCACCTAATTCTATGTCCAAAACTTCTATTGCAAAAATGTCCAATATGTAGAAATGTCCAATTTACCATACAATTTTGCCTTCCTCTTTGTTTTCTCATATCATCCATATATCTTAATGTCGCCTATCATCTGATATTTTCTTCTGTCCCGAACTCTTCTCCCGTTCACCATTCCTTCCAGTGCATCCTTCAGTAGGCAGTTTTTTCTCAGCCAGTGACCCAACCAATTCCTTTTCTTCTTCCTGATCAGTTTCAGCATAATTTTTTTAACGTGGAAAGACTCATCATGCCATGTTTGCAGTTTTTCTTGGGAAAAATAAATACGGTAGCTTCCCGTTGCTTTCCACACACCACTCTCTCTTATGCATCTTAAAGGATCCCAGGGGGTCCCAGCGTGGAAGTGAGGAGAGTGGATTTACCAAGATCACAGCAAGGGTTAAATATCAGTTCTATCAGGGTTTTTGATCCGATCAGAGACCGGGAAATCCCAATTAGCATATATATTTACTGTAATGTATTTTCATTTGTGGATACACTCTTTTAACGCTTGCATAATCACTGCACAAGTAATAACTACTTTACTGTGTTAATATTATGGTAAATTACCTGCCGACTAGTTTCAGAGAATGACGCACACCATGTCGAAACTAGCCAGCCAGGTCATTTACTATAATATTAACACAGTAAAGCAGTTATTACTTGTGCAGTGATATATTTTCAGTATAAGCGTAATAAAACCATTTATACATAGGAAAATATAAAGCACTGCTGCCATTACTCATATTTAATAGATAATTTGGCAGACTGAAGTAATATTGTATTATTTTTTTCTCCAAGATAAATGTTCTGCATGACTAATTGAAGTTGAGAAATACTTGTAGGCCTAGTTCTGACTTTATGAAGTCAACAGAACACTTATTTCTTAACTCTGGTCACTTGAACTTCATAGCATTATAAAAATAAATCTCGGCATATAATTCTAGTAGACTCCATGTTGAAAATAATTATATTGCGGGAAAAAAGTAGTAGTAGTAGTAGTAGTAGTAGTAGTAGACGTATTTTAAAGTAAAAAAGTAAGATTACCGGAAGAACGTACAATCTGGTAGCCCTAGATATATGCAGTGGAGGGGAAAAGAAACTGGCCACCTTACCCTATTATCTCCTCATTTAGTTGCCCCATGAGTGACGCTTTATTGGTGTCACGAGATTCTAACCTGTCTCCGGACAGTTGACTGAACAACATTCTTCGTAAATATTGTCCCTTTCTCGTCTTTGCTTCTCTTCAGATAAAGTCAGTGCGTTGTAGTTGACAAACGTTCTACAACTCGTTTCATAGGCATCGGAGTAATCTCAATTAGGTCTACATATTTGACATATACAGGGTGTTAAAAGAAAAGTATCCAATATTTTAGGAGGTGATAATATGTTTCAAAACAAGAAAAACATGTCTAATAAACATGGGTCCTCCAACACATACTTTTTGTGATCTGAACACTTGTTCATAGGGAGTGCTCAATGTGACGTCCATTTATAGCAATGAATTTTTCTGTCATACAATACAGCAGACTACCAGATAATCATAGCGTAGTTGATGGAGTACTGATACGTCGCAAAGAATACTGAAAACAAAAGTTTGGTTGCGTACATGAGCGGGATTAAGCAGAACTGGTGCTGTGAATTTTCGTAATCAGCATGTGTGGGCTGATGAAAATCGCCATGCAGTTGAAGAAATAAGGCATCAGCACCGATTCTCAATCAACGTACTGTATGGGCAGACGTTGTTGGCTATAGATTAAGAGCCATACGTGCTACCACAGAGATTAACTGTGGCTCGTTATCAGGACTTTCTTATTAACGTATTGCCTACATTGCTGGAGTATGTGCCATGTCAGCAAAGACTACATATGTGGTTCATGCTTGATGACACACCAGCACATTTTCTCCGCAATGTCCGTGAACACCTGACGCTGATATTTCAGGACTGCTGGATTGATCGGGGAGGCCCCACACCTTGACCTGTTAGTTCCTCAAACCTAAACCCCCTATACTTTTGGTTATAAAGAACAACCAGGTCAATTTCAAAGAGTGCGTGATTCCTTACTCCGAAGGGCAGAGGAATGCACTGCTATGAATGCACGTCACATTGAGCACCTCCTACGAACAATTGTTCAGATCTCAGAAAGTATGTGTTGTAGGATCCATGTTTATTAGACATTATTTTCTTGTTTTGATGCATATTAGCACCTCCTAAAATATTGGATACTTTTTTTAACATCCTGTATACTGCAGTGATGATTATTGGGAGATTTAAGTGTGAAAATTTAACCAAGAGAAACTCTCTGGTAATGTCTTGATGAAGTTACACAACTCCTACTTGATAGACATGTCAAGAAACTGCCAATAACAATAATTCTTTAGCAAGATTGAGTATAGTAAAGTGTTGACACAATTCTGATAAATATCACCACTACTGTTTTCAATGGCCTAGAATGGGCATACCATTTGTCGAACGGCTAGTCCGCTACAACATCGGCTTTCTAAGTTGGAAACTATATTTAGGTCCTAGCGAGTTTAAATGAAAATAGTTGTGAACAAAGATGATATTGAAGAAGGTTCTTCGAAGCACTACCATTTCTCCGTTTTATTCCAAGGATATATGATTAAAGATAAGTCACATACATGACCTCAAGTGTAAAATCGAATAATTTTTGGGGAAAATATGTTTAGACTTTTAAATTCAAAGTGTTTTTAATTGAATGTGAACTTTGTACACATTTAAGACAATCTAATTTCCTGCTCTCTCAATGCAAATTTAATGGGACAAACAGTAGCAGAACAGTAGGAAAGAGCTCATTTTATTCTTGTTAGCATAAACACTCTATCTCCTCTTCCTCGTGGCCTTCTCGTCCTTGAATGTCTAGTAGGCAATGGTTCGGCGCTTTCTTTACAAAGAATTTAAAAACACTTCTGAATAAATATCTAGTTGTTTTAAATTTAGTGAAGGCCATGTCACAAAACAGACACAATAATATATCTGGAAATCATATTACGTTAAGGCACGTAAAAGACACGTAAAGTAAGAGCAGGATTTGTGACACAGATTCTCAATATTGTTCTGATGGCTAATATTTAATGTTGAGACAGGACAGCATCTACAGATCATAAAAAAAAAACTTTCGAACTACGTCCTGGTCACTTCACATTCTTATGTAAGCAATCCACTACATGCAAATAGAAAGTCTGTGCATCAATTAATAGCAAGCCATTTGCATATGTCTGAACACCTACGTGTCTCTTGGTATTTCCTACTTCGTAAATTATATTGCTACATTTATGCACTTGTGAAGTCCTCAGGCAAGGTCTTGGGTTCAAGATGAATGAGATACGTAATTTTAAGTTCTCCAAAATAAGCACAAAGTCGTAAGTATTAAGAGACAAGGCCATGGAAAACTAATCATTAGGGGGAAAATTATTTTTTCTGAGAAAAGTATTCATTTGAAACTAATATGATATTCGAATTTTTGTTGTACTCTATCCAAGGAATAAACTGTTAAAATCTGCACCTTGTAATACTTCCACCTTGTATGTGCTTCTGTTACGAAAAATGGGCTGTCTGCCGATGTATGGCGCGTAATTAAAGTTGGCCATTCGTTGGCAATTTATTTAAAACAAAACGTTTCCTTGAAACAAGCCCAAACGTTCGGTTTGTCATTAGTAGAGACGAGAATTTCATGCACTATAAAATCCAAAAATATGCGTGCATCATGCACTATCAAACTGTGAAACATGCACGAACAAGCCGAAAATACATTAAAATATGCACTTTCATCTTTGTTTCAAATTTTTTTTATTTAACTTCAATTGTTTTGCACAGTTAACAACTAACTTCATCTCTAAATTGGTTTCTGTGGGGTTTCTGCACTTATCAGTCAATATGTTTTTGCAGGCAGAGAATGACCTCTCTACATCGCAAGAAGTTATGGGTGCAAACTTGAATAAACCTTTTTCTGTTATTTAGTTCTTTCTTTCTTCACTCCTGATTCCTGAATCTAAAATAATGGACATAAAAAACGAGAAATTAAGGTGTCCACTCAAAATCATTAAAACATATATTTAAACTGAATGTATATTATATGCATGATTAACCTAAAAATTGCTTAAATTTGCATTATGCATGTTTTTATCCCTAAAAAGGCCAAAACATGCAAATATGCACGAAAAAAGCACACATATTTGGAACCGAAAAGTAATGAAATGGATAAGTACAGTACTAAGTTTGAGCTATGTCCTATGTTCCTATGAAGACATGCATTTGCATGGAATTCTCGTCTCTAGTCATTAGCATTAAGGTGACCTGCTAGCTGTAACCAGAGGCAAGTGTAACTGTAACAATATGATGAATTACTACACAAGTAAGGAGTACACGAAAGTGTTTCTGGCTATAAGTATATTAAATACATATCACCGCTTTGGTCCACTGAATCCGCTCCCGATCTGTGTAACATCGTTTCTGATATACGAGGTGTGTATATATACATACATACACACACAGTAAATTAGCCATTTTTAGTAATAGTCGGTAGTCCTTTATTCCCTTCTTCCGCTAATCACTTATTGCGATAATACATCTTGAAGAATAATACATACGGTAGCACACTAGTACAGCCGTTTTCGATGGTCTAGTTTTTATAATACTTGCCACTGATTCAAAGGTTCTGGCTCAAATTTTTCCGAGGGTGATGGACTTTTAAGGATGATGAAATCATTATCGGATTATGTATGGTAAGACTTTCCTGTGTTAAATTTCAACGTACTTCGTTTACATGTTTCGACCTATTTATGGGTCATCTTCAGAACTGGTCGTTGTTGGTCTTGGTGCCACTTGTTCTGTTTCCTATGAGGGTTTGTTCCTGTGGTATAGTGTAGAGTGAAAGAGTGTGTGTGTTTTGAAGTTGAGTTGTGTGTTGAGAATTTCGTTGGGGTGTGTTTTTGTGTGTCTGTATATTTCATATTGTTGTAGTGTGTTTAGTTTCTGGCTTTTTGGTTGGATTTGTAGTATTTCCATGTCTGTGTTGATGTCTCTGTGGGTGTGGTTAGCATTTGTGATATGTTCTGCATATGTGGAGGTGTTTTGTAATTTTGTTATGGTTGTGATGTGTTCTTTGTAACGTGTTTGAAACGATTTGCCTGTCTGTTCTATGTAGAAGTTGTTGCAGGTGTTACATTTGAGTTTGTATACGCCTGTGTGGTTGTATTTCTACATAGAACAGAGAGGCAGATTGTTTCAAACACGTTACAAAAAACACATCACAGCCATAACAAAATTACAAAACACCTCCATGTGCAGAGCACATAAAAATGCTAACCACATCCACAGAGACATTAACACAGACATGGAAATACTACACATCCAACCAAAAAGCCAGAAACTAAACACACTACAGCAATATGAAATATACAGACACACAAAAACACACCCCAACGAAATTCTGAACACACAACTCAACTTCAAAACACACACACTCTTTGATTTTACACTATACCACAGGAACACACTCTCACAGAAAACAGAACAAGTGGCGCCAAGACCAACAAGGACCAGTTCTGAAGATAACCCATAAATAGGTCGAAACATGTAAACAGGTACGTTGAAATTTAACACAGGAAAGTCTTACCATACATATTCCGAAGTGATACAGTTTTAAATGTTGTGTAATCAAGATGTGAAATCATTATCATAGCTTTCTTGAAGGTGAAGGAAAGCTGAAGGTGAAGGAAAGCTGAAACTATAGGCAAATTGGTCATCCATTTCTAGTTTGTGTCAAAATTTGTCAGTAGCACAATTCATCCATATCAGCGGCCTAAATACGCGTGAGGTTGTTGCACTCTCCATTTGTAATCTGTATCATACGACAGCCGAGTAAGTGAATGCGAGAATGTTTACTTCCATTTCAAAGGTATCGCCAATATCATTTTATGCTTGGTATGTACACATATAGAGTTTATTATTGTCATTATTGAGTGTAATTAGTTACCACTGCCACCGGGTATATACCCATTGCAGTGTGAATACATACATACATACATACATACATACATACATACATACATACATACATACATATTCCGTGCAACTCACAATTGCAAAAACACATTCTATAAGGGATATATAGATCTATTGCAATTTTACTCACGTTAGTGCATTTTTTCAGTACATTTTCGTCCATAATTTCATGAATATATCAATATTTATTTTTTGGCATGCTTATCTGACATCTGGTGACAAATTTCTGTGTGTGAGAACACAGTCATAAAGCGGCGCCCACACCAAACTGCACATCACACGACCAAATGCTGGAAGTGTTCACTAGGGAAAGCGTTCTGTTTCGGCAATGCCTCCCACTTCCTTACAACATAATGCTATTAAACACACACGTCTTGTAAGTAACCGAGAGAAAATCATTTCGAGTGGGATTACTAGAGCAATTTGAAGCAGCAATAATTCCAGTACTTAGAACGTAAGCAACGCATGTCTAAATGGAGCAATAAACGCTTATTTCCTTGTAGATAATTTTTCTTGGTTACCTTATTCCCGATATTCAGATAACATACTTCTACTGGATAAATTAACAACAGATGGTAGTTGTCTTGGATGACATACAACTGGCCGTAAAATAGGAGGACACAAGTTCGATATGGACATATTATCTTTTGAACAGTTATAAGATTCCTATTATACTTCGGTAGCTTCGTGTTAGATCATTGTGTGTGAAAAAATTGTAGAGAAACCACAACACGGCAACGTGGCTCTCGGTAGAGTCGTTTCTGGCCGTAATTCAACCCTACACAAGGTTTAATTGTAGCCATACGAATATAAGAAAAATTGTTGCAGAAATATGGAACAAATATTAGATTTATTTATTTATTTATTTATTTATTTATTTATTTATTTATTTATTTATTTATTCTAGTAGAGTTAAGGCCATGAGGCCTTCTCTTCCACACTACCAGAAGTGAAATACGTACATAATGAAACAATGACAAAAATTGTAGTCATACTCAAATATAAAAATCATTTTCATACACATTAACAAGCTTACATGGGCTATAATGAAATATTAACTAAACATGATACATAATTAAGTTATTTGCGATTTATATCCTAATTCTACTTTATGATAATGACAATTTATATACACACACAATAACCTATAAAAGTCGGCTAACACTCACAAATCAATTTCATGTAAAAATATGTAATTCTTAATTCTTAATTTAAATTGATTAACCGTTCTGCAATCCCTGACATGACGAGGTAAGGAGTTCCATAGGCGACAAACTAACACTGTGAAAGAGGATGAATAGAAAGAGTTACGGTGACAAGGAATGGGTAATAAGGCCTGATGTTGATTCCGTAACGTTGTAAGATATTGAAAGCGAGTTCTCAGATATTTTAGAGTAGAAGTAAAGAATATTCTAAACAGAACAGATAAAGAATGTGCTATTCTACGTTCCTTTAGGAGTTTATGCGGAGCCATGAAAGAACTTCAAAAGATGGCGTTGTATGGTCAAATTTACGAGTATTGCAGATGAAGCGGACACACACATTATGAAATGAACACGTTGTAGTCTTTCAACTAAATTGACAGTTATATTTGTCAAGAGAGAATCAAAATGAGACATCACTAGCGATTGAATAATGTTTATTTTTATGGAAAGAGGCAGACAGTTTTGCAAGTGATTTAGAGAGTGGACCAATGAAAATATTTCCTTATAGATGTGAGTTACTTGACTATTCCAGTTTAGATCTCTTTCCATTAATAATCCAAGATTTATGACTGAATGAAATTAAATTATAGGCCTTTGCTTTACAAGTACTAAGATTTTAGGAATAAGCTATAATACAAGTTTTGAGCAAATATAATTGAGTCCTCTAGAATCGTAACTCACAATATCCAAAAAATTCTTTATTCTTTAATAATTCATAAACTTATATAAAACAAACGATTTTGTAACTCACAATATCCAAAAAATTCTTTATTCTTTAATAATTCATAAACTTATATAAAACAAACGATTTCGTAACTCACAATATCCAAAAAATTCTTTATTCTTTAATAATTCATAAACTTATATAAAACAAACGATTTTACTTAAAAACATTCATTAATATTTAGAATTATAATAGATGACATATTTAAAAGACAGTAATTACTACCAAAATGGTAATTAGTGAGATGTAAGTTTTTGCTTAATTGCCAAACAACAGGTTTTTGGATATTATGAGTTATGATTCTAGAGGACTCAATTACATCGTCTGTTCTCTTTTATCTGGGCTAAACACACTCGGATCGCGTGCGTGTAGCGGATGACGTAATGGTTGGCAGGACGACAGCGTGCCACTGCCACTAATGGCTCGTGTCTCTCAACATTGATATTACAAAATCCGGCGGTTAGGCCGTTGTATAACTTTTTTGCAAATGGTTGAACACATGTTCTGACTTCCTACGTGTAGCAATGCACCTCTTTGTTTACCCGTTGCTATGGCATCAGTTTTCACCATTCGTGTTATCGCGTTAACTCTACAGTAAGTTTTCTTCAAGTAATACAACGTAATGTCTGAAGCATTTACATTTACAGAGTAAGAAAACAAAATTATATAGTATATATTATTTTATTATTTTAATGTATCGAAGTACATATGATGTTTCCATGCAGATATTCTGCGTCATCATACGATGAAATAGTGGAACGGAGAAAAATTCTCTCCGGCACTGGGATTTGAACCCGGGTTTTCAGCTCTACATGCTGATGCTTTATCCACTAAGCCACACCGCATTCCCATCCCGGTGTCGGATCAAATCCTCTCAATTTAAGTTCCACCTCTTGGGTTCCCTCTGGTGGCCGTCCTCTGCACTACGTCATAGATGTCTATGAACATAGGACTAATGTCCAGATATGTGCGGAGGTGCACTCGTTATGAGTAGCTGGTTGGCCGGGATCCGACGGAATAAACTTCGGTACATTAAAATAATGTATACGATATGCGTAAATCGCTTGTGATTTAAGACGGCGCTTATTCCGTCGGATCCCTGCCAACCAGTCACTCACAACGAGTGCAGCTCCGCACATATGTGGACATTAGTCCTACGTGCATAGACATCTATGACGTAGTGCAGAGGGCGGCCACCAGAGGGAACCCAAGAGGTGGAACTTAAATTGAGAGGATTCGATCGGACACCGGGATGGGAATCCGGTGTGGCTTAGTGAATAAAGCATCAGCACGTAAAGCTGAAAACCCGGGTTCAAATCCCGGTGCCGGAGAGAATTTTTCTCCGTTCCACTACTCTTTCATCGTAAAATTATATAGCCTATATTGTAGCTAGTGGAGGCCTTCAGGGTAATGGCGGTTTAAGGCTCACCTTCACATGTAGCAGGTAATAGTAGCAGTAGGGATGACAGTCCTACGTGCTTGTCGCATTTACCTACAAGAAAGTAAACCTGGTACACATTTCTGTTGTCCACACCTGCGGAGTAACGGTTAGCGCGTCTGGCCGCGAAACCAGGTGACCCGAGTTAGATTCCCAGTCGGAGCAAGTTATCTGGTTGAGGTTTTTTCCGGGATTTTCCCTCAACCCAATATGACCAAATGCTGGATAACTTTCGGTGCTGGACCCCGGACTCATTTCACCGGCATTATCACCTTCATCTCATTCAGACGCTAAATAACCTAATATGTTGATAAAGCGTCGTAAAATAACCTACTCAAATAAAAAAGCTCATTTCTGTTACAGGCTGTGTGAACCCCAAGGCCATAGTGCAGCCGGAAGGAGTAGATCAATGGAGAAAATTCAGAATCCCATCGGGAATCGAACCTGCGACCTTTCGCCAGCCCCATAAACTTATACTTTACACAATCACTAGATTAATGTAATTTTATGTTCATATATTGGATACGAAACGCTTCCCCAACTACAAAAATACTTAACAACATTGTAACGGCCGGGAGTAATGAATAAATGGTGCAGGCCTATTGGATCGGAGGAAAGAGCCGAATGATTCGGAAAAGTCTGCCCCACAGTCGCTTTCATCACTTCTTTTTTCGAGAACCCGTTCACTATTTAGCTTCCGATACACAGCAGTTTACCGACTTATTATTGTACATACACTCACATTCCCTTGCAATTAAAGAGATAGGTTTGGAAGTAAATCCCGAAAAGACACAGTAGGCTATATGATTATACCTTATGACTACAATATTGTACGAAATGGGAATATAAAACTTGGAGATATATTCTTCGAAGAGGTAGAAAAATTCAAATATCTTGAAGCAACAATAACAAATATAAATGACACTCGGGAGGAAATTAAACGCAGAATAAATATGGGAAATGCCTGTTATTATTCGATTGAGAAGCTTTTGTCATCTAGTCTGCTGTCAAAAAATCTGAAAGTTAGAATTTATAAAACAGTTATATTACCGGTTGTTCTGTATGGTTGTGAAACTTGGACTCTCACTTTAAGAGAGGAACAGAGATTAAGGATATTTGAGAATAAGGTTCTTAGGAAAATATCTGGGGCCAAGAGAGATCAAGTTACAGAAGAATGGAGAAAGTTATACAACGCAAAACTGCACTCATTATATTCTTCACCTGACATAATTAGGAACATTAAATCCAGACGTTTGAGATGGGCAGAGCATGTAGCACGAATGGGTGAATCCAGAAATGTATGTGTTAGTTGGGAGACCGGAGGGAAAAAGACCTTTGGGGAGGCCGAGACGTAGATGGGGTGATAATATTAAAATGGATTTGAGGAAGGTGAGATATGATGATAGAGACTGGATTAATCTTGCACAGGATGGCAGGCTTGTGTGAGGGACGCAATGAACCTGCAGGTTCCTTAAAAGCCATAATTAAGTAAGTAACACTCACATTTTCTACTTTCTTTCTTTGTTCGCCCAAGTTTAATGCGATCTCGAGAGACATATGCTGCAAATAAACTCAATTTCAATGTTTATCCGCAATAACATATAATCACAAAGCTGATATTTTTTTAGAAACTGCAACAGTTAGTTTTGCCGAAAGTCTTATCAGTCAAGAAAATTGTTCCTTTAAGTAAAGGTATCTCCTATGGTCTACAGGACATGGAGATAGAGCGTTACGCTTTCTTGTCCTTGGCACTGGAACGAGGTAGTGTGTCCGGCACCATGCTTCGACAGCCTTTTTTTACTCCCGGGAAAGACCCGATACTCAATTTGATAAGAGACTGAGTGAATTTCTGAAAGTTCGACAACAAGAAAATCTCACCCGAGATCGAAGTCCGGATCTTCTAGTCCGTAGTCACTTGTACCAATTGATCACCCAGCCACCACAATTCCTTCATATGACGTAAATTTGACGTGACATATCCGATTTTGCTTTGTAATGCTAAAATATTTGTCACTTCGCTATCGATCGCTTTCTCTAACATAAATCTTATTATAGTACTTCTGCATCGTGGTCTAATAGGTAACATTCCCACCCACAATTCTTCCGGATAGAGGTTCGATTCCCGGTAAGAAGGGGAATTTATTTCTCTAATTTGGGATTGTATGTATGTTACTTGCATGGTTGTGAAACTTGGACTCTCACTTTGAGAGAGAAACAGAGGTCAAAGATGTTTGAGAATAAGGTGCTTAGGAAAATATTTGGGACTGAGAGACATAAAGTTACAGAAGAACGGAGAAAGTTACACAACGCAAAACTGCACGCATTATATTCTTCACCTGACATAATTAGGAACATGAAATCCAGACGTTTGAGATGGGCAGGGTATGTAGCACGTATGGGTGAATCCAGAAATGCATAAAGAGTGTTAGTTGGAAGACATGTGGGAAAGATCTTTGTGGAGGCCGGGACGTAGATTGGAGAATAATATTAAAATGGATTTGAGGGAGGTGGACGATGGTAGGGACTGGATTACAGGATAGTGACGGACGGCGGGCTTTTGTGGGGGCGACAGTGAACTTCCGGATCCTTTAAAAACCATTTTAAGTATGTACAGTACGTTCCTTAACTTATATTTTTTAGCGATATCCTCGTGGTATGCTGACCACTTGATGAGGCAGTCCCGTTACTTGTGAACATTGTCTCACAAGTGTCAGGACGAAACGGGAAAAACAAATCTCATAGAATCTATCGGAGATCAAACCGTTGATTTGCTTTCTTTCTGGTTGTGACGAGAAAGTTACGTAAGCTGCTTGCGATGCAGAAGTTCTTCCGATTTTTTGTCCTGACTGGAGCACGAGGTCGAAGTCCTCTCTGCATCTCGAATAACCACGCAACTTGTCTGTCCGTCCCTCACGCCTTATAATTACACAACTACTAAACAAAACAGGTCACCGTTGAGTAAACCGTTACAATCTGCGTTAGAAGATAGTTCTGACTGGCCATGACCCTTGACAGTATCGAACTCGTGTCCCCACACGAGAGGACGGGTGTCTTCACTTTCACCCGAAGATTCGTCACGCCCGAACACCTCCGCGGGAAAGTGCAAGACCAGTTCACTCCTCTGTTTATTATTTGCAGGTGTTTCCATGCGTCTCTACGACTGGTACAGAGGAAACGAGCAAGTCGGAACAGCTGTAATCCAGGGAGTGCCGCTTGTTCCAAAAATGCGTGTTTCCTTTCAATTGAGAAAGAATGACATTTATTATTACAATTCCTTTATATTATTGTGACACCTAACTACATTGTTGTAGGTAGTTAAATGCAAGCAGCGAGCAGCTATTACGTAAAACAAAAAATGTGCACCTCAATTCGAACGGCTAGACTACCAGCTAGACTGCAGTGGTCGTCAGCACTCGCTGAAATGTGCAATGGATACGCGGTGCTGTCCCGTGTTCACTGTCGTGCAACAGGGAGAGAAAGAGAGCATACCCGCTAGCAGCTACGGAGTGCACCCTAGTGCTCTGCGTTTTCCGCGGGTAAGAGAGACTAGCCCCAGCGTGCTCTGTGCTGAAGACCCCTGAGCTAGAGCATCTTTTTTTTAGTTGATTATTTAACGACGCTGTATCAACTACTGGGTTATATAGCGTCGATGAAATTGGTGATAGCGAGATGAG
The DNA here is from genome assembly GCF_040183065.1 of Periplaneta americana. Classification (NCBI taxonomy): domain Eukaryota; kingdom Metazoa; phylum Arthropoda; class Insecta; order Blattodea; family Blattidae; genus Periplaneta; species Periplaneta americana. Next base: position 54,331,301 of record NC_091131.1, on the reverse strand, counting down.
ATCGAGTATTCGCCATAGATTACCAGACATTCGATTTACGGTTGGGGAAAACCTCGGAAAAAAATCCAACCAGCTGATCAGCCCAAGCGGGAATCGAACCCACGCCCAAGCACAACTCCGAATCGTCGGCTTTCAAAGAAAGCTCAGATCGAAGATGATTCCAAATGAGTAGGCTGTAAATAAGAATTTTTAGAAAGTTGTGAACATTGTAGAGATAGGAAAAAGTATTGCTAAAAACTGTCTTTGCTAGGTTGTATAGTTGAGTTGGCATGGAAGAAGGCAGGAAAGGAGTAACAGTAGCAGACTGACTTCTGATGCAATACATTTACTCCGTAAGTACTCACAAATGGAAAATAACTTAATTATTTCTGTTAATAAATTGCAAGTTTAAAAATAAAACATTTGAAAGAGCAAAATACAAATTACAACGTTTATATTTACTTATGTAATGATGAGTTGCAATAAAGAAAGAATACATTTTTCAAGTTGTTGAAAGAAAAATGTTCTCTTCTGTCAGACAAGGTTTTATACCTAGAAAACGATCGTTACATATCTGCTGAAGCAATAGGACAATATTTGGAATGATTTGTCACACCTAATATTTACACTTGTAGGGGATCACTTATTTTATAAAATGTCATTACTAGTAGCGGGCTCTTGTAGCCAGCAAGGCACATCTCTTAAGACAACTCAAGTCGCCATGGTGGCGCAGTCGGTATAGCGCTGGCACAGAAGCCCGAGATTGCGGGTTCGATCCCGGCCCAGATCGATGGCATTTAGGTGTTCTTAAATGCGACAGGCTAATGTCAGCAGATTTACTGGCATGTAAAAAAAATTCTGCGGGACAAAATTTCTGCATGCAGCGACGCTGATATAACCTCGGCTGTTGCGAGCGTCATTAAATGAAACATATTTTTTTTAAGACAAGTCAGGACAAAAAAGGGTAACCAACACACATTCAGAATCTCTGGAAGGGAGATAAATTTTCAGTCAATACCTTTGCTAAACCTGTACTTTCTAATGTCTGTCGGGAATTAACACGAATCTGCTAGATTCATGATCAGAAATTTCACGAAAGTTATTTATTTAACGAATATTTTATACAGTGCAAGTTATTCGCAATTAAGATGAGAGCGTAATGTTTCAGGAGTGGAATTAGAATGGAAGGCTTCACTGTCACTTCTTCATCTGTCATAGGCTATTGGGTTCTATTACTTTTATAAGTTTCAATAACGTGCTATACATGACATTTAATTTTATGGCTCATTCAATAAACTGGTTTCACTATAAGATGATGTGTGCGCTCTGTATAGAAGTCACTTGTCAACTCTCTCCAGTGGTTGCTATAGAAACTGGAACTTGTTCTGCGGTCGTTAACATTGAGTCAGGAAATTTGGTAGGTTATGAGAGCACATAAACAAAACAAAAATTTTGCATTGTAATATTGTAAGAACGCGCCAATATCTGCCTTAGCTTTATTAGGTAATGTTGGCGAAACTCGTACCGTATTTGTTGGAAGTTAAGACACTCCCTTGTACAAGACGCAACCCAAAAATTAAAGTAGCTTTCCTTAACTTTTTTCTTTATGCAATTATAAATAAATAATGATTACTTTAATATCAGTAATGATATATTATATTATAATAAACATTTATAGCGTCGAATTTCCAAGCTGATAATCCAAGTTCGATTCCCGGTGAGATAAAGACGGTGCTTGGTGGTAGGTTTTCGCGAGATTTACCCGTTTTCCCTACTGACATTCTACCACTACTCCAGTACCATGCGGTGCTATGTAGTTCGCTTCCCATAATTAAAGTTCCTGTCTCTGGTGCACCGAGAGCAACGCCTAGAGGCTAAAAGAATTACAGCTTAGGCGCATCACCCACAGATGGGGACATTTGGATGAATAACAGAAGTAAATTACCCGCCACTGAAAAAAAAAAAAATCATTTCCAGAATTTCATCCGTTTCTACTGTATCGCCTTTGCTTTGAGCGCGGAAGGAAGGAGAGAGGGAACAAAGTCCTTGAAAGAAAACAGAAAGCACATCATCACTTCCTTGTATAATACGCACCGTGATTTTAAGATCTTATAGAATTAAAAAATACGGTAAGCCTAATTAATTATTGCGATTTTGGGCTGGGGGCATAATATTTAAAGGATATTTAAAACAGTAGTACTATCAGTTATATTTAGTCAACAGTCCGAAAATTAGTTGGAACCTCATAAATGACACCAATAAAGCATCACTCATGAGGCAACTGAGGTAGGAGATAATGGGGTAGGGTTGCCAGTTCCTTTCCCCCTCCATTGCATGCATCGCTGACTAGTATCATATTTCATTAATCAGACATCAGATGTATTAGTGTTGTTCAGCTATAGGTCAGATTGAAAAGCTAGCTATGAAGGCTGGGGGGGATCATCGTGCTAACCATATGATACCTCCATTCTGGATGGATAATCATCCACCCCTGCTTCGGAATGTGGACGTGAGGCCAGCAGCTGGTTGGTCGGTTTGAGCCCTTAAAGGGCTGCAGCACCACGTATTTCTATTATTATTATTATTATTATTATTATTATTATTATTATTATTATCGCTGAGATTGAAGGAGACATTGATTACTACTACAGGTTACTAGCAGTCATGTTTCTTTGTCAGTGGTTATTTTAAGTGATGAAAATGTCTACGAAAAGTATGATATACGCCTGCTTCTTCGAGATTACTGGAAACAGGAATATAGGGTAGGCTCTGCATTTGAAAGAAAGTGATGAATGGAAGTATATTACAGCGGATAGCTCCAGTACCTCAACAGTGGAGATTCTAAATTAAAAACCTCTCAAGCTCCGAACGGTCTTCTGTACGGAAGACTTGAGATTGTTTGAAGGAAAATATATCAACGAATAAACGTAGATAGAGGAGCTCGGTTCTTTAAAATTTCTACAAAAATTCTGTTATCATATAAATTCATCAAGCATACCATTACATGATACAATGGAAAATGGGTCTACTTTTATAATCCTAATGTTCAAAATCATTGACTCAACCCCGGTCGTCTTGTTACAACCATTCCTAAAAATTTGTTCTTGTTTCGGAGTTAAAGCCAACAGAACTATATATATGAGTTATCTCTCGACTATTTACTACGCATGGTATGGCCGGCCTGCACGTATAGGGCCTATATGAACTTTTTAATTGTTTTTCTGTCTCCTAACCACTGATAAAGTGGGTCCTATGTAGTGCGAAACACTCTGTATTTATAAAAATAAATAAATAAATAAATATGCATAAAGTACATACAACTTATACAATACGTCTGAGTTCTATTCAGCGTAAGTAGATATCTTTAGTTGTACCACAGTCTATCATATACAGTCACGAAGCTCAATACGTAGTAAATATGCATCCATAGATAGTTGCTAACCACTAGGATCGCTACTATCGCCTCATCACAGACAATGCGAAATAGTACCTGCACAATCTATTGTTTCTAGTACCCTCACAACTCAAGCTTCATGACTGTATATACTAGACTGTGATTGTACCGCAAGAGATAAAGCAAAATAAGAATGATATTAATCGCTTCTTTGTAATGCAATGGTTACGATAACACAGAGGTGTGCACCCTTGTCCTCATTAGCATTATGATCTCTATGCTGGACGTACTAATAGATCTGGATAATAAACGGCTTATTTGAGCGGTACCCGAGAGAAAAAGAGATAAATTAAATAATCCCCAAATCATGCTAATACAAAAATAATTAAGTAATTTCAATAACCGTTCTTTAGTGATATAAATAATATTCAAATTATATTTTGTTTTCTGTTATCGTTCTTTAGCGTTACAAATAATATTCAAGTTAATATTTGTATTCTGTTGTCGTTCTTTATCGATACAAATAATATTCGAGTTATTTATATTTTATTACAAACAAACCAGAAGTTTACCTTCAATCTTAACTTTTCTTTCTTCTTTCTCAAAAATTGCAATTACATAGGTACCGGTACATAAATATAAGCAGAATGCGCATATACTAAATAAGAAATTGAAAATGCTTTGGTTCAATTCCTGTGGAGAATAATTGATTTTTGTAACAAAAAAAAAATCTATATCATTCACTCTACGACTAATAACTAATCTTTGCGACATTCGGTCGATTAATGTCATAAAGAAAACTCTCAAACTGGCATTAATCTTGAAAGTTGTACCTGTATCGCTGTGAATAAAAAACATTCTAGAAACACAACAAACCTCTTGAACGTAGCATTCTACTATAATTGGCAAAAATATATCAACTAATATTTTACTATCCTGTAATGTTATTTTCCTGCAGACTATAAAGAAACAACATGCACACTTGCAGCAATAAGAATAGCGCCAACTTTTTCGATTATTGTTTAAAAATTAAAAGGCAGAATAAGAAGTAAGATCAACAAGGGGCCTGCGGTACTGAAGCGCTATGAAGCTGAAAATCGCGGGTTCTATTCCGGGTGGGATCAGGATTTTTCCAATTGACCTAATCCTTCCGACTGTACTATGGAACTGGCACCGATTCAGTCTCTAACAGAAATGAGTTCGGAAAAGTTTTTCTTTGGAGTAAAGACGACAAGATAAAAAACTGATATCCCTACTGTTACTAATGCCGATTGCCTGAAAATGGAAGCCTTAACCTCAAGCTACCCTGTGGGTCCTCATGGTCTGTAATAGAGATAATTTTGCTTGTAAATTTCATAATCTCATTAAAAGTAACCAAAAGTAAGGTCCAAATAGTCTATGAAATTAAAACAAAACAATTTATATCTCAGTAAGCTGACATCTTTTCAGCAAGAAACTGATATACCATTTCTGAAAATCCTATGAAATTTGTAGTGGCTAAAGCAGATTTGAGCCAGGTACCAGATTCTCATCTGATTTCTTATTCTACCATTATTCTAGTCTAAATATATCATAACAAGCTTTAATAACATCTGCAGCTCAGGAAAGACATTAAACAAGTAATTATTGTATTACAATATTTTACTGACTCCAAAGTCGACGTCATTAAGCAATAAAATAGATTAAATTAACAGTTCTTTCTACTGGCCTTTTCCGGTGATTTTCTCCATTTATCTGCGCGACATTTGAAGATGCAAATAGTGTGGAAGTTTTCCACGGACCACAGTTTCAAGTTTGAAGATGTAAGCAGTGTAGAAGTTATCCATGGATCACAGTTCCAAGTTCACTAAATTTCATTAATTGAACACTAAGTATTTACAGAGCAGTAGGTCAAAGTCACATATAAATTCACTATTTAATAACTTCGTATTTTCTTCACAATGGTCTTCTCAATATGAAATGGTGTGTTCAAAAATCGGAATAGTTTTGTTAACTTGAGGTAAAATCAGCCACTAACCCATTGGTTCCTAACATTGCATGCAACCCCGAGAGTGTGAGGTGTTATTCTACAGATCTTTAAAAATAAGCTTACACTTAATTGTAAACAGAAAATTAAAGTGTATAATAAATCATACCTTAAAAACAGTCCTTAATACTTCAATAGCCACTAATATTTTTATTTAGGACAAATTTGAAGATGTGTTACAGGAGTTCATAGCGGATTATGCCTTTCAGAAAACAAAAGGAAGTAAGAAAAAGGAACAAAAAATTGATAAGCACTATAACGAAAATTTAAAATAAATTAGCAAAAGTAGATGGGTTATCGAAGTTAATTTTCTTTTAATTATGTGAAAATATAACAATTGCACCATTTTTCGGTATTGCGATTATAAAATTTACTCTAGTAAATTAAAATTAAATATTTAGCTCATGAATTACTATGATATTTAGGTACCTAATACCAAATTTTGTATACTAATGAACTAACACGGGCAAATTTTTCGTCTTAATCGTTTAAATTTTTTCTAAATTATGTTAGGTTATTGTGAAGGATGTGTCACCCAAATTCTCGCGGCTTTCAATATGCCTTGTATATACGAGTCTGTGACAGGTTAGGTTAGGTTAGTTTAGGTTTTTTGTATGCCTTTAGACAAAATCCAATATTAGGATAGTTGTCCTTAAAGGGTTACCAAAATGATACCAGCCTACTACTGTATTTAATCCATTACAAAGGATAATCATCAAAATACGCTAAGCATTATTAACATTTATAAATAAAATATTAAATAACCAATAACTAGTTTTAATATGTAGGTACTTGTAGTATGTGAATATGGCAGCTAAGTGAAGTGAAATGTGCATTTCGTATTCATTTTGAAGTGTTCTACCTTTTTATTTTTTTAGGTTACCTGCATCACCAGGTTTCATGCAATATTTAAACATTTTCAGGTAAGTTTATCAATAAAATTACATTATTTTTACAATCCTCGTTCTTCAAACTTCCATTAATAAAAAGCAGCACTTTATTAAATTTTTCTCTCTCAAAATCGCGAGTTAACACGTCCTTCTCAATCGTCTTATGTTAAAACACGCACTAAAGTGTAAAACAAAATACTCATTTTTTCAAGCTGCGCGAATATGCAGTTTTTTTTAAATTCGACAGACACTGACAGCAGAAAAAGTATAAAATATGTACTACTGTACTCGGTATACACCAATAGACTGCCAATTTGAACAACAGTACACCATATCCTCGGAGGTTTAGAAGTCCAGTACTATTATAAGTATAATAATATTCTTCGTTTCGCCTTACAAACGTACTATTCAGCAAAAATTATCATTACTTCAAAGAAGTTTTTTTTACACTTCGCCATTCTTATTCACAAATATATTGAACACTTCAGAATTTTTTAACTTCGTGTTTGTATTCACGGCACACTCAAACGTAAGAGAAAGTTTATAAAATTAATCTACAAATAAGCAGTGCTGTATTCTTGAACACTTATATTCGTAAAATTAACAGTCCACAACACAAATTTGTTAAGATTAACTCAACTGCCCAAAACACTGTACATGTTTGTGCGTATGTGCAATAGAGGGACAGAGAAAAGGAGGGAAAAGGAGACAAGACATGACTATTCTGCTCATTACTTTAAATTTTGTATTGCAATAATGGAATGATATTAAGAAAATTAATATTTTAAATCAATTCAAATGCAGTTAATTACTATAACTTAATTATAAAAGGATATGAAGCGCCCGACAAAAATGTAAAAACTACGGAAGAAGTGAATAACGGTTAAAAGTCGAGCTGGGCGCCTCATTGGATTTCTGGAAAACGCGCTATTGTGAAGTTTAGTTACGATTCCTTATTTGTGCTATTAGTAAAAAATGTGGGAAATTCAGAAATATGTCTACAATTACGGTAATTTCTACTGTAGTAAAAATAAATGTGTTTATTAGAAATTATATTTAGCTAACATACTAGCACTGTAAAGGTTATCATTTTTTTTTCAAGAATTTTAGTGGAATTATTCTTTTCCCGTTTGAAGTTGCTTTATTACTGTTTGAGGTAAGTCATTCAAAAGCAATAATTTAATTCGTAGTTTAAATTCATAAGGAATTAGATAGTAAATTTATTTTGATGTTTTCTGAAGGTTTTTTCCTCACCTTTATTTTACATTTAAGGGGAGTGTCCCTCGAAAATCTGCCACTAAACATTGTCTTTATTCACCACAAAATTCAGTTGGAACAACCGGGAATTGAACCCGATTACCAAAGTGGAAAGCCTACGCTGTAGCCGTTCGCTAACGGTAGGCCTACGCCCTCATTCACAATTCCGTCGTCCTCATTTAATCTTACGTAAAAAAAAAGCTGTTCATTCCTAATATTCTGCCCAAGGGTAGATCTTTCACTGCAAGCCCAGCATTCTCCAATATTTCCTATTTTCTGCGTTCCTCTTAGTCTCCGCATACGATCTAAATATTTTAATGTCGTCTATTATCTGATATCTTCTTTTTCTTGAACTATTCTCCCGTTCACCATTCCTTTCAGTGCAGCCTTCAATAGGCAGTTTCTTCTGACCCAGTGACTCAACCAATTCCTTTATTAACCTTATGTAAAGTCAAAAAAGAAATCTATGTATTTCAAAAATTAATTAAATAATACTTGGACAATGTAGTTGGATATTATATTTAAATAACAGTACTTAATTCTTGTGTTTCACAGAATTATTTTACCTGTACTAAGATGACCTTTACTATTAGTCAGACTGACTTGTAATTCAGTAACACAAATGCAAAAATAAAATTACGTTGAAATTTTTTAATGTAATAAAACAAATGTTTATATGATCAAATGCAACTTGCATAAACTACTATAATCATACACATATACCTACACAAATTTTATCAGAAAGCCCAATTAGAGGATTAGAATACGTGACTAAATATGCTCTTTGTTATGCCATCAAAAATGAAATTGTTCATGTAAAACATTTTATATAAAAATTATTCTATGATTAGGATTAATAGTGGATTTCTTTGCAATTTTCAGATTTAAAGCAAGAACAAATTAATAAACAGAAAATATAATGCATCATCTTAGATATAACGGCATTACTACAACATTACGGCTCATAATTTAATATGAGATTATTTTAGGGCCAAAATGATACATTAGTGAGAGCCGGAATAATCTAAATATTATTAAAAACCTATTCCTTGTATGTCTTTTTCACTTTCGATCTCACAGAACCTACTTGGATTCAAACTCAGGCCCCTTTAGTGAGAAGCCGTTGGATTGACTTTGTAAGTCATGTTGAACCGCATGTCATGGAAGATCCACCAATGGTACGAGATAAGTTACATAAATTCGACAATACGCAAAAAAAAAAAAACTAAGCCCTGGAAACTGTATTATATGAACTTAAATATTTTAATAATCTCTTACTAGTTTCTCCACTCTCCTTCGAATTTCTTGGAACAAAGCGTTTGTACTTCAGCATTCTAGTTTGTCACATGTTCAGAAAATTATACACTTTTTTTCACGTGTTTACTTCACACATCTCTTCGTTGTTCTTCACACTAATAACAAGATTGAGAACTTGAAACCATAGTAACACTACAATCATAGTCAACTATGGCTGTGCTACAATAAATGACCGTAAACCTATGAAGCATTCAAGTTACGACGAATACAGTTACACAAAATATTGTGGTTCTTCGTGATTGGTCAATTCGTGCTCCTGTATTTTTTAGACAGACGACCGTGGGAAAGAATGATACAAAAGTGACAAGTCTTGTGTCTGATTCCAGTCAATGTTAATTTTGATTCAACGTCTCTTTTTCCCTTTCATAAACATAATTCATAGATGAGAAATCCACTGCAGCTTAAACAAATGGCGATTTATCACCAAAGTGACAGTGTTCAATCCCAGGAAAACTGTCTTTAATGTCGCAGATAAAGCGATAATGGTGTACAGTCTGTTGAAAATGTAAAATTACACCTTACATTATTTATCACCGCATAATCAGCGGTGGTAAATAGTGCAAGGTGTAATTTTACACTTTAGTCTTTGTTCTTAAAAATAAAATGTCTTTCCAGTTAAACTGAATTATTAAAGCCTGAGTAGACAACAAAGTCACACGTAGCCAAATTACAAAACGAGTACTTAAACCAAACAAGGGCAAAGTAGCTTAATTCACTGCTTTGACCAATCTAGAAATCCTGTACACATCTTTGTCCTTTGGGAGAGAGAAACTGACGTGAAAAGCTATTCGGATTATGATTATGATTATTTTTATGATTGTGGTCATCATCTATGTTATGATGAATGTGAAGGCAGTACAGTAGTTATACAATCTGACGCAAGTTAGCAGCACACGTCGATTGCCACCAACGAGTTAGGAAGAGAATACTTTCTAACTCGTTGATTGCCACCGATTATTTTGCTATCGATTATAAATAATTGACCATCATACTGCCATCCAACAACGAAATGAAGAAGTAACTAGTGCTAGATTCCGAAGTGAGCATTGTACGAAAGCTCGGGATCCCCCGCTTTTACGATCACATGCTTCAATTGTGAAATATCTAGGATTGCATTTGGACAGAAAACTATTATGGAATCGTTACCGCCAACATCGGCTATATTTTGTAACGCTGTTAAGATTCTTTCATCATTATTACTTATTGTTCATATTGTTGAACAGACAGTAATTTTGCTGACAAGTTAAAAAAAGAAAGAAAAGAAACTGCAAACATCTTCGACAGTCTGCATTATCGACGTTGTTTTCAATTAGGGTAAATTGTGGTAGTTCTTTTTGAGAATTTATTACAATTTTACTGAGCGAGAGGAAGTTTGGTTTTTACGGTCAATATATTAAGGGAATGTTCGTGGATAAGTTTATGCACAAAACCGGTCTTTCTCGCGCGCAGTAAAATTGTAATAATTTCTCAAAAAGAAGTATCACAATATTACCAACCGTTACCCTATTTCTATGCTTCTCCGTTCATGTCATATCCCACTGAAAACAAAATAAATCTGTATGAAGTTTGTGTTAGATTTTCCATCACCTATGTTGCTCCTGCTTGAGCATATTCTGCAAACATTCACTTTAATCAACTTCCAATCGTACAAAATAGAACTTGCTACAACTGATAGGCCTATGCGGTCTACTCCAATAATTCAAATGCATGAAGCTTTAGAAATTATATTGTTAAAGAGTTCACTAAAATTTTAAGTAAAAGCTTACGTGAATTATCCTCTGCAAATTCAAATAAACTTCATGATATTTCAATTTTTTTTAAGTTCTTATTTTTCTTTTGTTTTTAATATTATTTTTAATTGAAAAAAGCTCTTTTGAGTTCACTTACTGCACATTTAATAGCATTCGCTTTAGAAACCTTTAGAAACTTTTACTGTAGTATGTGAATCGTAGTTCTAAAAAACCGCATTGGTTGAACATGGCATGAAATATTTTTTCCGTAATAAAAATTTTTAGACAATTTAACATTGAAGATAGCGATTAAAGAAAAAAATTATTTCTTGAAGAAATATGTAAAAGATCCTAGACTATATTCTTGATGTAGGTCTTTAAAACATTCCAATAAAAGTCATGCAGATATTTAATTAATTGTATATTTTATTATGTAAATGCTTTACGGTTGTAAAAAAATATGCGACTTTGATATTATTTTTTCAGGTAATTATTGGCTATTTTAATATTCTGAATAGTGTTTTTAAGTGTAATGTATGCATATTAAGCATTAAAATTTTGTTCATTTAGCTTTTATAGTAGCTGAGATATAAAAAAATGAATTTCACTAAATTTGTGCAGGCAAATGGTGTACCTCCCCCCTTAAAAGAAAGTGTTATATACAAATGAAGAAAGAGCATGCCAAGAACCAGTTTATCGGAGCTCTCAGAAATGTTAATAATGTGTACTCTCTAGAAAATCACGTAATATAATATTTTTTTACTTTATTACAATCCTTAATCTTTAGACCTATACTTTGTACAGTGAGAAAGGAGAACTTGAAAGGAAATGAGCCTTACTGACCACTGCAATATACATATATATATTTTTTTTACCTTTATTAGGAGTCGATATAATAATATTATTACAGCCATGAAGTAATATCCTTCATAAAACTTCATTTCTAAAACAAATAATATTTACACTTATTGTGCTTCAATGAGCATAAGAAAGTACAAGATCACAGACACATCTACAAGACTTCACTATCAGTCGTTATAAAAAATGTCATTTTTTTTTTTACAAATACTGACATGTATTTACAGATTTGTACATTGGTGTACACCGTCATTATGTTACACATTTACTGAGCAGTTGCAATATTGTAAGTTTTTTTGTTGTCAGAGCAGGTGAAAAAGTATTACTGATGTTTATATGTTTATTGACTAGAGTTGATTTTAATTTCGCTTCATATTTTGTTGTCAGAGCAGGTGAAAAAGTATTACTGATGTTTATATGTTTATTGACTAGAGTTGATTTTAATTTCGCTTCATATTTTAAAATGTTCACCTTTTACGTAACCCTTGAGATAATGGTTTTAGATCCTACTAAATTTAAGATTCAATTTGTGGGGAAATGAAGTAAATTCCTTATTTATCTAATAGAATTTATACAGAGATGGAGCAACTGAGAATGACAATATTATTGGCAACTGAAATATGCGAGGAAACCTTTCATACAGCCTTTGTCGCCATAAATACCACAGCTTTGTCAGTAGGCGAACCCGTGGCTCAGTTATGACTAGAAAAAATGTGTAATAGATAAAGAAAATATTGGCGTTGATATTATATTTTATATCAACTTGTAATGTAACCACTTTTTACAGTCAACTCATCTATGTCACCAGTGTACGAAGTAATACAATCCACTGCTTCAGAACACCAATATCATTGTGTTCCCAAGTTCAGATGCCCCAAGAAATAAATAATAAGTGGAAAACCTCTTTGGATCAGGCAGGGACTGTAGAAAGATTTCAAAGCCATGGCATTGCTTCTGGTTGATAAATATAGCTTAATGAATAGTTTTAATTGACAGTACAGCAATTACGACTGTGTTTTAGAGTCTGTAGTGTCACTGGATTTAGTGGAGTCTTGTGAAATTTCGTCTTGTCTTTGTGAAGTGTCAGAAATTCGTTGCGTCGTAGTTTCGATTGTGTTTTGTGTTGTATTCTGTTGTTCAGCTGAAACATTGCTCTGTGAACAACTGGGAAGCCTTTCCATCCGGGACGTTTCTTCCAAGCAAGTGGGGATCCGCATTGGACGCAGATTGTGTGGAAATGGTGGAGGTGGGGGTATCCTGTCTGTTTCTGGTTGTGGGAATGGAAGTGGAGAAGGTGTTGTAACAGGACTGTCTCCACACGAGTCAGTTCTGCTTACTGGTGAAGATGTGCTGCTCCTATATTGCTCATGTAATTCCTCCAGCCTGTTACATAATGCAGTGCTTCTGTGTGTGGTTCTAGTGACTTTGTTGAAAAGCTGTTGACACTGCTCTTCCAACCTCTTCAACCTCGCTGCACGTGCTTCTGCAATTTGTTCCGGTGTTCTATTAGGCTTTACATTATTTTGGTCGGACTTCATACATTTTGGTGTTTCTGGAAGAAATCTATCATCACTTTGTTGACTGCATGAAGTACTTTCAATTCTTTGTTCCTGCGACACATCATTTTCAGCAGAGCTCTGAGGTAAGGTGTTTTCTTCACTCACATTTCTGCTTCCTGAAGTATTTTGTGAGTTCTCTTCTTTCGGCAGAGCCATTGCACCGAGTTCAGGTTCAAACGCCGAACTTGAAGCATCACGAGGTAGCTCAGGTGTAGAGGATCTAAATTCGAAGTCATTGCCTTGTCTACAACAGTAAAATGACTGTAAGCAATCCTGATTTGTAATGTTGCCGCCCACGAAGTTCGGAATCTGGATAGGAGGAAGCGAGAATATGGAATCAAGAGCTTGTTGGTTGTGCCACGAGATATCATCAGTTTCCTCGAGATTCTTAGAGAAGAAGGCCAACTGCTGTTTGAGAAGTGTAATGAAAGAAATGGTTGAACAGTCGCCAGTTCCTGGAGCATTCGCAGCGGGTTCGTGGTCTTCAGGATCAGATCGATCTGCAGGGGAAACCTGCTCCTCGCCACTCGAGTCCTCGTCTCCACGCTCGTCAGAATAACCGCTCTCGCCCGAGTTGTTGAGATCGTCTTGAGGCTGCTTCTTGCGTGAGGCGAACTCTCGTCTTAGTGTCCGCCACTGAAGTTCCGTGTCAGAATTCTTTTGCCTCGCCCGCTCCCATTTTTCGCGGCAATATTCAAGTTCCTGCTTGAGTTCCGTTAGCATCTTCCTTTTCTCGTGTAGTTCGTACCGTAGAATCTTCTCGTGTGTGTGGAGCTGGCGGTGCTGAGTCTGCATTCTGTCCACTACATCCCATGTCTTCCGAAGTTCTCCGGAAACCAGAGAAAGTTTGTCTTCTTGGTCGCTCAACTTACTCTCCAGATGGCCATTGAGCTGTTTCAATCTAGTCAGCTCCTTCTGCAGTGACTTCTTTTCCAGGATCAAGTCCTTGAGACGCAGAAATGTTTTGCTGACGCTGATAACAAGACGAGGACCTGACGGCGTATCCACGCTCTTATAGCAGCTGTTCTGATCTCCCGCGGTGGGTTCCGGCGCTACATGATGACTTAACAGTTCCATTAACACTTTCCACACCTTCGGAAGATTGATCGCAATGTCATTAACCGCCATGCCGCCGGCACTGCCTTGTTCCACGGGTGATTCCTCACCCGCTTGTGTCACAAGGTCGAGCAGAAGTCTGGGCAAAGCAGCAGCAGCTTCACTGCTGTCTTCCTTGACTGTGATCTCGGTGATAAGTTCCCGATTTTCCTGCAGAAGCCTGGTTAGTTTGTCCAGGTCCATATCTGTTGCCGTGCCGCCGACCAGCATCTGAGTGAACAGACTGTTGATGTGGGCCAACTCGTTCGCAAGGCCTTTGCTCTTATCATGGGAATCGTCTAGTTGAATCTGAAGGTCTGAGATCTCCTCCTCTTTCTGCAATAACGACGATCTCAGTTCGATGAGTTGTTGCTCAAATTCAGCTGACTTCTTGAGTTCGGCTTCCAGATGTTGCGACTTCTCCTCAGAGTCCTGCATCAACTTCTCTTTCTCGGACAACATAATCTTCATCCGTTCCTCGTAGAGACCTTTCAATCTGCGGATATTCTCCATCTGTGATTGGTACTCGTTCTTGAGATCTTCATTGAGCCTGCTTGTTATTGATGCTTCTATATGATTCAGTTTCTGTCTCAACTGTTCAACCTGACCCTCTCTGATACGCAGCATCTGTTTGCTGATGGCTACCACTTCCTTCAGCGCCGCGACTTGACTCTGAAGCTTCTCTATTCCATCAGTCCTTTCCGTCAGATCAGATTGAAGTATCTTATTCTTCAAGCTCAGTTCTTGAAGACTATCGCTGTTCTCCTGATGGGATCGTAAGTCTTGCAACTCTCTCTGAAGTCTCTCATTCTCCTGTTTGAAACCCGAAACTATTTTACCGATCGCTTCCTCTTTATCGGATCGCAAAAGCTCCAATTCGGATAGAAGAGTTTGGTTTTCTTGGCTCAACTCTTGAATTCTCTCGTCGTTTTTTCCTTCCAACTGGGACCTCAGAATCTGCAGTTCTTCTTGTAGTCTCTCATTCTCTTGACAGACTTCCTGTAATTTTTCCGCGCTCTTTTCTTCCTGTTGGGACCGCAGATCTCGTTCAGTAGTCAGTTCCGTTCTGAGCCGATCCATCTCAGCTGACACGGCTTGCACCGCTCTCTGTCGCGCCTCTCTCCTGGTGCTCATTTCGGCCTGCAAGTAATTGTACATAAACGTAAAAAAACTAACATTTGTGGCTTTTTTCACTTCCGATTCAAATTATTTATTTTGCTCAAGGAGCCGTCCACTGATCGCATAGGTCTTTGCAGTGTTAAGCACTTTATACTTTTAAGTTTATTGAAATTACATGTTTTATTTTGATCAATTTTATTTAATTTTATTGAATTACATTTAAAACAATTTCTGTGCATTTTATTAATCACAAATATTTCCATCTTCGAGTCAAACACTATTATACTATTCAGTCTTTCAATTCCAGTTCCTAATCCCTATATCAATTAAATATCGTTAAATTTTGATTCTTGTCTGAAAAACTGGTATTTATTGTGTTCATATTATTCAATTTGCATTTTATATTTATTGAATTTTTGTCATTCACTTACACTCTTTCTGCTCTTTGCTCAAAATATGATTGTTCGCTCGATACAAATATCACAGCAATTTCTCACTTTTAACTCAAGTCAGTCACATCCACATGTGACTCTTTTAATTCTGTTTTTGGTTCCAAATGGTAACTTCACGTTTGTTCTAAGCATTAAAATTGCTGTACCTGGAAGCGGACCATTTCGGCCCTGACTTCAGGATTGTGCAGGCGCGGGTTCTCGTCCTCCTCGCCAGTCAGCCTCTTCCTGAGTGCCTGCACCTCTCGCCTAAGCTCGTCCCTCTCCTCCCGAAGCCTCCTCGCCTCCGCCAGGATCTCATCCTTGCTCTCTCGCTCGGCATCAAACTCGGCACGGATGCGCTCCATTTCGCATGTGATCATGTGACGGTCCTCGCGCCCTGCCTGGATCTGTTCGTGTAGCTTTTCCAGCACCTGTTGCGCCTTCTCTGCCTCCCCGCGCATGCGCTCCACTTCCTCGTCTTGCTTGTTCTTCGCCACGGAGAGCCGCATGTTCTCCTGTGCCAGGTGCTGGATGGTTTGCTCCAGCATCACTTTCTTCTCTGACTCGATTGTCTCATCCTCGGTCTGTTGCAACGTCTGTGACATAACATTACAAGTTTTATCATTACATGTTCACTACAACCCTAATTATGCATTGATGCCAGTAACAAATCTTTCTATTCCTTATATCCTAGATCAAATATTAACAGATTGATCAGCCTTATGGGCTTTGAAGGCAACAACTTGCATCAATTTCACTATGCTGTCATCTAGCGACTGCAGAAGAAGTCACGATTTAAGTCTCATTTCAATTGTATGAAGCAACTGTACTTCCATCTAGCGGTCGTTACCAATCGACAGTGGCGATCCGGTGGTTGTTCTCTTCCATTTTTAACATGGGGATGACCTATCTGTTTTATATATGTATATATAATTTATTTATTTATTTATTTAATCAATCTTTGTTGACGTCATGACGGATTAGATGTGTTTCAGTTTTTAATCTGCCATCACTCAGGCGAATTCCTAAACCCACATTTGTCTGTACGGGCTATTCCATCTCAAATCGACCGAAATATAGAGAAAATTGACCTTGCAATTATTAAATACAATGAAACTTTTTCTGTCCGTAGCCAACTGTAATACAATGTTTTGTACAAAGTTTGAGGCATCAGAACTTCATAGTGTTTAAATTAAAAATATTTAAATTTATCGTATTTTCATAAAATTAGCAACTTTAAACTGTTGTGGCTCCGAAACCCTTTCACCCAATGATAAAAATCATGGTTTATTTTGATGCTGAAAAGTTAAAGTTTATATTGACATATAAACAGTTTTTCTTACTTTTTATGGAAATGGAGAAATTTAGATTTTTCTTCATTAAGACGCCTTTGCCCACGAAAAATTATTTTTAAAATATATGGTTAGATTCCGCATTGAAAGTACAAATAAACACATATTTTTTACTAATGCAACGTTGATAAGAAAGTATTGAAAATATCAAATAAAGAAAATAAATAGTACGCACGCGAGCTAACCAACTGACTGTGAGGCGGAAGCTAGCCGAGGTATGCAAGCCCAGGAGACATAAACACGTAATGTTTCGTCTAGTAGCGCATAGCTGGGCTAGCTTTATCACAGGTTTTCATAAACACAGGAGTAAAATGACGCCCAATGCTCGCTTATCTTCATCTCTCGGCCAGTGCGTGTGGTACTGAGCCGTTCAAGTCCAGGCGTGTGAAAATAATTTATTTAATACCCTCGAAACTTAAAGCCGTGACACTAAGCAAACAATGCCGAATCCCTCTTAATAATGCAAAGTGTTTTTTCAACTTTTTTTACATTTTTACAAATGGGCAAAAAGCCCAAAAGTAGGTAAAATCAGATTATCTCTCTCTATATATAATAAAAATAAGGATTACTTCTTATCATAACCTACCAAATGTCAGCTTCAAAATGAGCTCTCGTTCAATGTTCTGCAGTAAATGGTTCCAGAGTTCTGAGCGCTGAAAGAGGCTTGTTTTTCTAAAATACGCTAAATTTGTCGCTCAACAATACGAAAGCCTTTTGACTTTCGGTAGTATATTTTTGCAAATGCACTCTCCTCAACACCTTGAATAAATAGGGAAAAAATTAGGGTATAAAAAATGCGAGGTTTTTTTACTGATCGATTTCATATGGAATAGCCCGTACTCACATTTCGAACAGACAATCTGATTAGTCCCTAAGCCAGCCCCCTCCGTGCGTCGTCAGCCGGCATTCGTAGAATGCTGTGGAAGGATGACGAAATGGAGAAATGTTGACGGAATGATGTAGATGCCTAATATGGGGAAACGGGAGAACCCCGAGAAAAGCCCCACGGCGACCGTCACAAGTATCACTATGACCGGGATTAGAACCTGTGTGACTGGCTGGAAGTCTGACCACTCAGCCACCGCAGTAGTTCGGTGCGAGTAGAACATATTGGTTCTTGTTTTTGCTTGTTTTTAGAATACTTTACCAATTAATGAAGAAAATAGCGAATTAAAACATACGTTAGCTTATATTCTAGGTTTCTCGGCATTTCTTGTATACCTGGAGGTGGAAGATCAGTATTGTTGCAGAAAAATACATATTATTATTATTATTATTATTATTATTATTATTATTATTATTATTCGCGTATTATTGACTAATATTGACTCTAATAGATAGTACATCCTTTAAAATCGCAATGGCTTTATGCCTTGGTTGTAAACTCTGCCAGCCATACCAATGTATTTGAGGAGGAATTGCTGATATTTATGGTCATCATGCACTCAGCTGTACGAGGAGCGAGGGTCGCATTCCCAGACATACATCACTCATTGATATCATTAAAAGATCTCTGACTTCTTGTGGCATCCCGTCTCTTTTGGAACCACCAGGTATTGGTCGCGGGAATGGTAAAGGACCCGATGGTCTCACCTTAATTCCATGGTCTAGAGGAAAATCTTTAATTTGGGACTCCACTTGCGTTGACACTCTAGCTCCATCTCACTTACCGAATACCTCCAGACGCGCAGCATCTGCTGCTGAATTAGCCGAGAAGAAAAAAGTAAATAAATATGCTCATCTTTTAGACAATTATATCTTTACCCCCTTTGCTGTGGAAACCTTCGGTCTTTGGAGTCAAGACGCTAAAGTTTTGGTATCTCAAATCGGTCAAATTTTGATCTCCATTACTGATGATCGCCGTTGCACTACTTATTTGCGTCAACGCTTAAGTATTGCTATTCAACGCGGAAATGCAATGAGCGTTTTAGGAACTCTTCCCGAATTCAGCCCTTTGTACGAACTCTTTCTTCTGTAAAATTTATTAAGTTTTCTGTATGTAAATATTTGTATTTAGTATTATGAATTTAATATTAGCATACTGAATTTATGTTATTTCTTATTTAATTGTTTTGCCTTTTCTTGAGCTAATTAATATTAAGACAAAGATAATCATCATTTGACATTACTTACGTACATATAAGTGTTTATTTTATTATTTTTCCACAAAATATTAAAACGATTTTGTCACCTTTTCTTCCACCTAACGACAATATCTTGTTATGCCACTGGGCATGGTATCACTAAATGTTATGTTTTATTTAACGACGCTCGCAACTGCAGAGGTTATATCAGCGTCGCCGGATATGCCGGAATTTTGTCCCGCAGGAGTTCTTTTACATGCCAGTAAATCTTCTGACATGAGCCTGTCACATTTAAGCACACTTAAATGCCATCGACCTGGCCCGGGATCGAACCCGCAACCTTGGGCATAGAAGTGGTATCACTAGATTTTCGAGGACGACGATTATTTTACTGTGGTTATTGCATAAAATACGATGGTAAAGTATATAATTTTACGTGACATAGTTATTTTATGGTAAGGAAGGAGCCAAGAGTCACAACGGAATATTGCTTACATTTTGAGTTCTGTTGGGATGCCACCAAGGATCGACGTCCTCCTGCTCCCGGCTGGTTGTGTTCCCCATTGCTCTGAATGGACTTTACTCTATTCAAAATGTACCACTGCAAACTGCAACATAAGATCACATGTTCATCACACTGTCTTCAACGTTCACATAAAACAGATAAAATCAACTCTGTCTGGGTGAAGAAGTTCGTACTCAGAACTACTTTTCTCTATGTCTGGAATTCATTTCTGATATACTTTGGAAACTTTTAAGATTTCTCTGTGTGAACACTAATTCGCAAACCGCAAGAAAGTACCACTATATTGTTATGTGGTATTTATATTAGGCAAAGATGCTCATTATTACGGATTTTCCATAATTATAGATTTCGATAAATGCTATGACATTACAGCCAAGGAGAAAATTATTACAGAAAAATTATTACACAGCAAATATATACCGTACTAAAAGATGAGAAAAAATTTGTAAAGAAATTTCCAATTGAAATGAATTTCTCAATGGTTGAGTTGTTTGGACTTTTTCTATTGCTAATTTTCAAAAATTGTAACAACGTTTCGAAGAGTAGCTCTCTCTTCGTCGTCAGGTGAAAACCTACGGATCGTTACAAACAGCTAGCCTGATCAAGACGTTTCTCAATTGTTATTTTATCTACAAATTCTCAGTAATTTCTGTTCCAACAACATGCAAAATACAATTATTAATTTATTTTCCCTTAAGATATACGATTCAAAATACCATAAAACGTTGTACAATATACGACCGTTATAAGAACTTAACATGCGAGCATGGAATTTAACTAAACGAGCGACATAACGGTCTTGTAACGTAAATAATTATTATAATTCTGGTGTGCAAAAATAATATTTAATGTGGAGTTTTCTGATGGAAAGTATGTGAAGGGTTTTTTGCTATGCATTTACAGAACATGAACAAGATGACTATAAATCCTCTTGCACATGAACGAATTCTGATCGAAAAAAAATCATGGGCTATTTCTTTCTTAACGGGTTGATGGAGGATAACGTCTCGACTGAGACAGCAGATATCTCTGCATGACAACGTCCTGTGAGTTATGGAGTTATGGAGTTGGTCACAGCACTTAAAGGATCTGATAAGAGACTACTACTGCATAGGACTTAGATTGCTATAAAACGCAATTCACATCCTCTGACAATGTAGTCCCATTTATCACTATCAGAGTTGAATTTTGTCGTAACCCAGAAATAAGCAGTAAATTGTGCCTGAATCCCTTTAATTCAGAGTCAGACTTCTTCACATTCCGTAAGTGTACAATATGGAAGCTTCAACTTCAATTTTCTTTCATACAAAGTCATAATACATTTGTTTATCACTATTAACTGGACTTGAACGTATGAATCTTAGCTCTACTATGAATATTTTAAATGGTTTCCGACGTTTTATCAACTACGATAGTTATCTAACGTCTAAGTGAAATGAAGATGATTATGACAGCGAAATGAGTCCAGAGTCCAGCGTCGAGAGTTACCTAGCATTTGCTCTCATTGGTTGAGGGAAAACCCCAGAGATAATCTGAACCAGGTAACTTGTCTCAACCAGGATTTGAACCAGGTCAGACTTGCTAACAGTTACTCCACAGAGATCAGCTGATATGACTGTTATAACCACTAAGCCATCAAGAATGATTTAATAAATTACATAAATTCCATGTATTGTGGATCCCTATCACCACTGCATGGCGCGTCCTCAGGTTGCGGATAGAGGAGACGGCCTCCTGATATGGAGGGTAGCTGTGAATATATCGAATAAGCAGTCGTGGACAGCCGATAAGGGGTGGTCTTCCAGCTTGGGGGTTGGGCGAAGGGCTAACAACCCATCACTGTAAAAAACTACTTGTTACGAATCCATACAATAAGCCTCGGAATTGGACTGATTCTCTGGCACGGATGATAAAGACTGGATTAATCTTGAACAGGATAGGGACCGATGGCGGGCTTATGTGAGGGCGGCAATGAACCTGCGGGTTCCTTAAAAGCCATTTGTAAGTAAGTAAGTTACATAAATTAATTGATTAAAATTGTATTTGACATCTTGAGTTCAAGTTTCATTCCTCAGCCAGGTCAATAGAATTATTTCAGTCGATAATTTAACGACGCTGTTTCAACTATGTTATTTAGCGTTGATGGAATTGGTAATAGCGAGATGGTATTTTACGAGATGAGACCGAAAAATCCCCATGGGTTACGTGACATTCGCCTTACAGTTTTAAAAACCTCAGAAAAAACTCGATTAGTTAATCAGCCCAAGTGAGAATCGAACCCACCCCGAGCGATGCTCCAGATCACACACGCTACGCGATAGATCAATAGAATTACCTGTTAAGATGGATACTGGTGTATTTCTCATTATCTGATATGCGGAAAGCTCAGAAATTGGCTAATAAGATGAGATATCCTTGTGCATACGAAAAGCCGTAAGACTGACTTACCGGTACATAATGACTGGCGCCTCATCTCAAATCTAGTGATTCTAATAGGGCTATGTACATTTTGTAAAAATAAATGTGTGAAAATGATCATGATTATGATGACGATGACGAAAATAGCTACAATGAATGTTTACACAATTCACTATTTATGAGAATGACATCACCTGTGAAGGAAAATGCTAACGCATTTCTGTCAAACTTGAATAAATTTCCTGTAACTTGCTTACTGTTCAGAAGAGAATAGGCAGTGATTCAGTGTTGGCACCAGAATTGTTACATTCAAAAGCAGCCAACACTAAGAGTAAAGAAAATTGAAATAAGCAGTATGGCTTAGTCATGTACCAAGGAAATCATTAAAAATAAAACATTTCCGTTTGGCGCTCAGAGTCAAGGTTGAACACAAGAGGACCTGGCTGCATGACAACTCTCGATACAAACTTGTTCTGAAATTTTGGGTGCATTAACAAGATTAGTGATACAGCGTGTATTTTTGAATCCACACAACCAACCATCAACATCGTTAAGACAATATATTAAATTCAATAATCTTTAAAAATCATTGATCCCGTAAGAAATGTCTGTAATTCCAAGTGTTTGTTTACATAGCAAATACATCACTTACGTTATTCAAGTCCCACGTTAATTTTGCGACTGATTGCAATTAGCCCCGCAACACACTTGTTTTTATTTTTTTTTTATTTTAGTAGGTTATTTTACGACCCTTTATCAACAGCTTAGGTTATTTAGCGTCTGAATGAGATGAAGGTGATAATGCCGGTGAAATGAGTCCGGGATCCAACACCGAAAGTTACCCAGCATTTACTCGCATAGGGTTGAGGGAAAACCCCGGAAAAAACCTCAACCAGGTAACTTGCCCCGACCAGGAATCGAACCCGGGCCACCTGGTTTCGCGGCTAGACGCGCTAACCGTTACTCCACAGGTGTGGACCATACTTGTTTTAAATCTATTTTCATACTCATGCAAATAACTCGCTATAATCGCCTGAAGTTAACGAAATTTGAATTTTATAGACAGATAACTAGGTAAAACTGTTACATATAGCCTGATTAAAACCATTCCAACTGTTAGAGAATATTTATTCTTGATGGAATGGATACACGTAAAATTTAATAGACGACTTTTTTTATGAAACGTTCATTTGCGAACGCGTTAAAATGTGCTCGGTGGGATACGATCTGGAAATTTTGTTGCTAGAAAAAATAAGTCTTAGAGTTCTAATTCCACTGAATTTTTCTTAACTTGCATCATCAAATTTTATCTTAACGAAATGTATTAATACTTTGTCTTTAAAGAGATCCGTATGTAAAAATGTCTGAAGAGAGTTAAATTAATATTTGTTCATTGTTAAATCGTTATCGGCGCACTGATATCGGAATTATTATCCCTCCAAATTCAGACTTGAAAGCATTTAACTCTAATAAATTATAATTATGGTTTACAAAATTATTCATCACTGAGGATAAAGTGAGTAAGCTTATAAATAATAATACTTACTTACAAATGGCTTTTAAGAAACCCTAAGTTCATTGCCGCCCTCACATAAGCCCGCCATCGGTCCCTATCCTGTGCAAGATTAATCCAGTCTCATCATATCCCACCTCCCTCAAATCCATTTTAATATTATCCTCCCATCTACGTCTCGGCCTCCCCAAAGCTCTTTTTCCCTCTGGTCTCCCAACTAACACTATATATGCATTTCTGGATTCACCCATTCGTGCTACATGCCCTGCTCATCTCAAACGTCTGGATTTAATGTTCCTAATTATGTCAGGTGAAGAATATAATGCGTGCAGTTCTGTGTTGTGTAACTTTCTCCATTCTCCTGTAACTTCATCCCTTTTAGCCCCAAATATTTTCCTAAGAACCATATTCACAATACTTTTGAAAAAGGAGTTTGTACATTGATTTTGCGTTTTTGAGTAGTTAAAAGAACAACGGTATGTACTTTATTTTTCTTTCAAAAGTGTGTCAATGCCAACTCGACACAAAAAGTTATATTTCCAAAACATTTTAATTTAACCGACGCGGGATTGTTTTGTTTATTTTTTTACAGAAATAAATAATATTACAAAAACTGAAAACGAGAATTCTAGTTAGCCGAGCCACATATAGCCCAATATTTATTTATGGTATATATTCACTGCGTATATATACTAACTAGAATTCTCGTTTTCAGTTTTAATACTATTTATTTCTGTAAAAAAAATGAACAAAACAATCCCGCGTCGGCTGGATTAAAATGTTTTGGATATAATATCCGAAAATCAATGGTGATGTTCCATGAGATTACTGTGAAAAACTGATGTATTATGTGTAATGGATTCAATGTGTTTTTATTTAATCAATAACGCATTAACTCGTTTAGTAAGGTTCAATATGCGCACCATTAACAACATGACAGAACACAATGATATTCTATCAGTCCACACTCAGGCAAGAGCGTCTGGAGCAACGCTTGCAATTGCTGATCTGAT